>NW_025401041.1:4630559-4631643 GCF_015345945.1 Tribolium madens
AGCAGTCATGTTTACTTGTTTTAAACTAAACTAACATTATTTTAATAATTTATAATAAAGAAAATGTTAAGTAAACTTAAAAGTATTGTTTTTCCTTTAGTCTGTCCTGCTGCTTTCAAAAAAATATAATTTTTTTCCTTTATCGAATCCTCATTATAGGGGGCGTAGGTGTTTGTCGATTTTTGATACACCAAACAACTCAAATCCGATAACTGTAGAGAGTACTGTAAATACCGTAATCTCGCGATAATTACATAATCTCGCGATAATTACATAAATAAGATCCACCGACGAGATTTTCCACAATTGTGTCAGTATTTTCCACTTGAAATGTCACGAAAAATCGGAATAGTCGGCAGGTTGGTGAGATTCTTTATTATCAGAATTAAAAACTTTACTTGAATCCTTTTAGTGGCCTCATTGGCCGCTCATGGGCCATGTTGTTCGCCAATGTGGGCTACCAGGTCGTCATTTACGACATTGAGCCCAAACAAATCAAGTCGGCTTTAGTCGACATTGAGCAACAATTGAAAAATTTGGAAAAAAACGGACTTTTACGCGGGAAATTGAACTCGAGTCAACAGTTTGCATGCATCAAAGGCACGACCAGCTTGGCCGAGGCCGTGAAAGACGCCGTTTTGGTCCAAGAATGCGTCCCTGAAAACCTAGAATTGAAAAGAAAAGTCTGGAAAAGCGTGGATGACGTCGCAGGTCCCAACACAATTTTCTCAAGTTCAACGTCGACTTTTCTCCCGTCATTATTTTCCGATCACCTCAAAAACAAGTAAATTCAAATTACAGGTTTCTGTAATTTTATATGTGATTTGTAGGAAAAACATAGTGGTTTCGCACCCAGTAAATCCCCCTTATTATGTGCCCCTTGTAGAGATTGTGCCAGCCCCATGGACTGACCCGGCAGTTACTAAAAAAACTCGCGCTATTATGGAGGAAATCGGGCAAACTCCCGTTTCCCTCTCCAAGGAAGTCCCCGGTTTCGTGGTCAATCGACTCCAATACGCCCTTTTGAACGAAACTTGGAACCTCGTCTCCGATGGAGTCCTCGACGTCAAAGACATCGATAAAG
>NW_025401041.1:4633198-4712011 GCF_015345945.1 Tribolium madens
AGCAGTCATGTTTACTTGTTTTAAACTAAACTAACATTATTTTAATAATTTATAATAAAGAAAATGTTAAGTAAACTTAAAAGTATTGTTTTTCCCTTAGTCTGTATGTCCTGCTGCTTGCCTCAGCAAAATATAAATTTTCTCCTTTATCCAATCCTTATTATAGGGGGCGTAGGTATTTGTCGATTTTTGATACACCAAACAACTCAGATCCGACAACTGTAAACAAATTGTTAGAAAAATGCAACAATCAACACAAAATTAAATACTTGATCAACAAAATCAAACAATTGGGAAATATCGTAAGTGATAGTGGGAGTATTGGGGTTTCGGCGTTTCAAATGTTCCTCGTATATTTTACAAACACCTTCCATGCACTCATTCACTGATTCGTAATCCGAATAGGTCCGAGTCTCAGGGTTAGCCCCCGGTTGCACGAGCAAAATTGTATGGGCCTAAAAACACAAAACCGTGACCTGGAAACCCCCAATGTGACAAATTGACTCACCATTGTAGTAAAAACACAAGTATCGGCAAAAATCACGCAAATTTTTGCATTAAAACAAGCGAGTTTGAGGTTAGGCTAGTGACAAATGTCGCCAACTTAAACCTTCAAACCACTTTTAAAAAATTTGTACTGGTCTCAACTAGGGAGCGTTACAAATAATAGACTTCTTTATGAATATTTATTGTAATTATCTTTTATAGTAATATTTAATATTTTTTATTTTTTTTTTATAGATATCAGAATTTAAAAAGTTAAAGTCCCTAGGGACATTACAAAGTGTCAAACAAATGTCAACATAACCTAATTCGGTGTTTTTGATTATTGTATTAAGTGAAATGGGTTCGGAACATTCAACTCATTTGCATGGTGGTCATGGGGGTAGTTTGAGCCACCCCCCGAAGCAGCCATCGAACATCCGCCGCCAGCACACTATTGCCAATCCAGGCGGGGCTGAGCCCCCTGAAACTTCAGAAAACGGCCGTCCGGGGTCAATATCCCCCGGGCCTAGTGTTTGTAGTGACACAGACTTGCCATACATCAGCTACACCGTAAATCGCCCAATTGGAGGTACCCAAAATATTTAAAAAATCCTTTTTTTGATATTTTATCGTAGACTCGCCCAAATTAACCAACAAGCAAATCGTCAAACCCAAACGCAAAATTCCCCAAAAACCGACAAAAAAATCGTCGCATAACATCGTGGTGGTGAAACCGGCTACAATGGGCCCCAATGTGGACAAAGACCCTGACATTATGCGCCTTCAGAGCATCCCCATGTTCTTGCCCATAATGCGAGCCACTTTGAACTTGCCGGCGGCGCGCGACCCCGAGGTTTTGGAGCGCTTGGATCCGGCCCCCTTGCACAAACTCTGTGTCAAGTATCAGACGCATTTGACGGCTTGTGCCAACTTAATAGCCACCGAACAGAATCAATTGACGCAGAAAGTGAGAGAGACTGATGGGGAAATCACTAGAATTATCAGTGGTTTGACTGAAAGACAGAAACGGTTTGCTAAATATGCTGAAAAGTTGTCCAAAGTTCAGGAGTTGTCGCATCAGTTGAACCGGTGCCACATGCTCCTCAACCATACGCTCGAATCGATGGAAACTTTGAATAATTACCTCGACATTGAGGATCGATTAGAGCCTTTCGTGTGGACCACTGGATGATATTAATTTTTGACAAGTATGACATTTGATCTCAGCCTGCTTGTACAATGTATAATATGAAATAAATGGTGATAAATAAGGGGTGGGGTTGGTGTTTGAGACTCGGGGGTTGGTATTTGTGACTCGGAGCCCCCTCTTTTATGCAAATGAGCGAATTGATCCTTGTCAAGGTCGTTTCGATGACTCAAATGTCGATGACGTCATCGCAAGATGGCCGCCACCCAAAATGGACTCATCGTTCACTTTTTTAATTTTTTAGCAAAAATTTGATATTTTTCGGTAAATTTGCATCAGTGGGGCTATCACAGTGCGCGTACGGTGTCCCTGTGCGTGAAATTGCGGTGATTTAGTTCGGACGCAGCCCCCAGGATTTCGCCCCTTTCGAAGACACGAGCTAAGGTCTAAAAATAATCAAATGACTTTTATATTTTAGAAATTTTGAGTTATTTTAGATGCGGGGTAAATATAGACGAGCACTCACCGATGTACTTTCTTTTCAGGTTAAATGCTCGAGATAGAGTGATAAGACAACGAAAATGCCAGTTTTGTCGCCGAGACAGAGTAGTGCTTCGGCATTGACGGGGTCGTACAGGTCCACGTTCAGTTCGTCGACGATTGATAGGCCCTATTTTGGGGGGGGCACGAGTTACAGCCCCCGGATCACCACTTTCAGCGAGAGGTACACCACCAGGACCTACTCGGATGCGGATGGAAGGAGGATTTTCTCCAGGTTAGGACTCTTCCACCTTATCAAACACGGAAAAATAAATAAATACTTACATGCAAAATGAGGAAATTATTCTACAAAGATTTAGATATGACAATATTTGTTCAGTGATACCTACTTTTATTTAAAAATAGTCTTTTTTATATTTATTTTTCTCTACAAGTAATTACAGTAATAAATTGCTGTCACGTAATTTAAGTCATTTATTATCGTTTTTTAAATAATTTATTTTCGTCCCTGAGTTCAATAACCAGTTTACTATTGATCGTAATATTTCTCTATTTTTAAATTATTTGAAATTAAAATTTCGGCAAAGATGTGAGAAAAAAAGTGAAATATTTTCTCAATTGACCTATTAAAAAAATGTGGGTGGTGTTGAATCGTTTGTCGATTGTTTTACACCAAGTGGTGCCAACATAAACAATTTTTTCGTAGGTGTCTTGACTATTTCAAATAAAAAGAATAATTTTATGAAAATACCGTGTCTTGAGTAAAATTTTTGATCTAATTGGGCTATAATTCTAAAACAAAGTTGGCAACAGTGAATCGTAGCAATAATTTCAATGACAGGACACTTTGAACAAAAATTTAATCGAACGCATGGTTTGATATAATTTTGTCTAAATTCTTCCAAAATTGACAGAAAATTAAAAAATAAATAACAAAACGTAAGTAATAAAAAAAATGTTTGATTTTAAATAATTTTTTAATTATTTAGAATTTTTTCTTGGTAACAAACAGAGGGAAATATTATAAATTTAACTGTATGTAATTATAATGTTCTACACATTTCTTTGATATTCAAGGTTAAATAATGTATTTAATTAGTAAATAAAAGAAACTTTTTTATAGTGTGGAAATTCTCTTTAAAAAAATTCTTTTTTGTTGAAAGCAAAAAGTAAAAAAAATTAAACAATTATCTATAAAAATTTGACGTTTGGGAGAGCCAAGGTTGCCAAACTAAGATTTTTAATTTGACATTGCCAACTTAAGGATAAAAGTTACAGGGTATATTGTCGTATCAACAAGAAATTACTGCCTAGGATTTAGGGATATTCGTAAATAGGTTTGGTTAGGTTGGTTTTTGGTGACAAACAAAACTAGTGTCATGTAACCGTCAACAACAAGGGGTAACCAACCCTAAACCTTCAAAATTACTTCCGAGAATTCTAGTTACAAACAAAATGAAAAACGTAATTTTCCTAAAAGTTCAAATTCTAGGTGGTAATTTCTTGTTGACAAATCTTTATACCTTTACATTTTTTGGTGTTGCCAACTCAATTCTAAAATCACAGCCCACTTCTTATTTTTAATAACTTTTTGCAGTTTTTGTTTTAAGACTCGGCAGTTTTCTGAAAATAATTTAAATAAATAAAGAAACAATTTTAAGACTTTGTAACATTTTCTTTTTTTCCCAATAGTAATAATGAAAAAACTATATTTTATACATACAGGCTGCGCCAGAACTCGCGCCCCAGAGAAAAATGCCATATAAGGTAAGATACCAGGAACATGGAAAAAATGTTAAAAAAATTTTATCTATAAAAATTTCGAAGTTATGAGGGTTTAAAGTTTGTACTTTGACTCTATTTATTTCTATTGGAAAAATAATTTTCAAAGTTTTTTTGCTATAAGCTATTAAAAGAGGAAACAAGGAAGCTAAATTGTAACTCTGTTCAATGTTATTTGTGGCTTTTATTGGCAAAATTTTTGTCCCTTTACTAAATAATTGTAATAAAACATACAAAATCATCAGTATCATTAATTAAAAAAATGTCAAATGTCCAAAAATAAATGTAAATTTTTTTTTCATGTTCCTGGTATCTTACCTTACTTGAGAAATTTCTCTGGGGCGCGAGTTCTGGCGCACCCTGTATTTTATTAAACAGTTGGAGCTTTTTATTTTGAATTTTTCTGATATGACCGAGGTTTTATGTTTTTCACCGGAATTTCTCTTTTCAGGTCCGGGAGTATAACCGAAGACGGCATAACCAGCCGTTTCCGGGAAGAAGCCCGCGAGTCGAGCATCGCCCGTCGCGAATCCCTCTCTCGCGACTCCGGTATAAGTTCAATTCGCGAAAATTCGATCGTTGATTTTGGTCGTCGTGACAGTTCCCTGTCTCGGGACAGCCCCCGTTTATCCTCCATCAACGTTCTAGATTCGGTCGCCGAACTTCGTAACAAATACTCACCAGCAAACTACGTTCCTGCTTGTCTTCGTGAACGTAACGAGAATATCTCACGTTCAAAATCCATAAACGACATCGGTTTGCCACCCATCGAAACGAAACTGGCCAAAAAGAAGGTAAATAACGACAGTTTGAATTACAATAACAGCGTGTTGTCGATTTCTAACCCAACTACTAACGATAACAACATGACGACGAAAGTTGAAGAGGACGATGATAATGGAAATAGGGCTTCGGTGGCCGATTTGAAGAAACGATTTGATGAGAAGAGTCAAAAAGTTGTAAAAAGTCCGCTGGTTAAAGATTTGGAAGAGAGTAGTTTTAAAATGTCGGAGAATCGATTTAAAAAATTCGATTCGAAAGTGAAAAATTCTAAGAAAATTGAGGGAAAATCTAGCGTGCGACAATCGGAAGTGACATGTCAAACGTCAAATTCTGATTGTGTTATATCGAAATTGGATGTGAACGAGACTGCGACGGTCAAAAATGGGATTCGAACGCAAGAGGATGACGTTGATTGCGGCGAAGTAAGAAAAACGACAAGAGTTAATAATTTTGCGTCGTTTATACCGGCGAAAGATTATCAAAAGAACGGAGACGATTGCTTAAACGGAGACACGGATCAAGGAGACGAGAGCACGACGGACTTGTTAGGGAAGAGGTTTACTGTAAGTATTGTGTGGAAGACTAATTGATTAATTTTCGGAGGGTTTTGGACGGGGTTTGATTTTGGCGCCGGCTTTTGGGCGCTTTTACCATACAAGGTTGGCAGTATTGATGATCGTTTAAAAATTGTGAGGGTTATTTGAATTTGGCGCCTGCTTTTGGGCACTTTTGCGATGCTAGGTTGGCAATATTGAGGATCGTTTTTTTTTATTTTGTTTGTTCCTTATTACAGTTACGAAATAACACAATTGACTTTTAATTTTTATGGTTTTTGTTATTAAATAATGATTTAGTGCAAATTTTCAATTAAAAATGTTTTTTTTTTTCAAAAATTTTGTAATCATGGTTGGCAACCCTTACCTTCAGTGTGGTTGAACGCCGCTCGTTTTGTGTGTTTGTGTTGACAAAAAGTAAGTGCAAAACAAGAAAACACGTGTCTCCAGTTAAGAATTAAGTAATTTTATGAAGTAATATTGAATTTTGTGACGTTTGGTGGTCATAAATTTGTAACATTTTTAGGTTATTTGTTTTAAAATTGAGTATTTGTGGGAAAAACAGCAAAATTTTGGGTAATTAAACCAAGAATGTCACAAATAGTAAGTATTTTGATTATTTCTTTCGGATAAAATAGCCCAAACTTGCATTATGTCAGTTATAATTTTTCGGTTGGTGACACTGAAATTTTGACATTGAGCTAACGAAATTTGTAAATTGAGTACGTTTTGTGGTTTAATTCATCAAAATCATAAGAAACTAAAAAATTTGGCTGAAAAAAGCTGTTTATGAAAAATTACTGCCGTTGCCGAAATTCTGAAGGTGCAAAATTTTTGTCTTCAACATTTCTTAGTTTTTGTTTTTTATTATTATTTTTATTGTTAAAATTTGTGTTAATTCGTTCAAAAACAATTTATTTCAATTGACATTTTGTTTTTCACTAGATGTCAGTTAATGTTGGTAATTTTTATATTACCAAATTTAAGAAATACCAACCTGAGAATAATAAAGTATAATTCAAGGCTATATTTTTGCTTATTTTATTCAGTTTGGCGTAATTATACCCTTTTTCATATTAATGTGGATGAAGTAGGTTGGAGAAGTCTAGATGAATCTTTAATTTAAAGGCCGATTTACACAAAAAGTCATTCAGAACAAATTTAATCACATAAATATGACAAAAATTTTTATTTTTGTTTTCCTATGTTAATTACCTTGATTTTAATTATTTTTTGCTATGTGGGGTACACATTTATTTGAAAAAATATTTTTTAGGGAAGATTGAGGTTGATTGTTTGAATTTTCGCATGGTTGCCACCTTAAAATGATCCCTTTCAACGACTACTTTGATGCACATTAATATGAAAACGAGTACAGATCTGTCAACAAGAAATTATCACCTTGGATTTCATGTAACTAGAATTTTCAAAAGTAATTTTAAATGCCTAGGATTGGTTATCCCTTGTTGTTGACGGTTGACGTTTTCCGTCAACCTGCTGTCAACTATAAATTGAATTAAGTATCTATACAAGTTGACAGGTGACTTAACCTAAATGTTGACACTAGTTACGATATTTCTGTTTGTCACCGAAAACCAACTTAACCAAATTTATGACAACCTATTCACGAATATTCCTAATTTTTAGGGAGTAATTTCTTGTTGATACGACAATATATGACTTATCATCGACAGATTTTATTTATTACACATTAAAAATGGTTAATCCCCAAATTTTCCTCATTTTTATTATTGGTTTAATTTGGTTTTTTTGTCTTGAGTTGGTACTACTTGAATTTTGTCAATTGAGGTGGGCTTTATTTTTATTATTAAAAAAACTAGAAATTTTGAACTTTTGACGTTGAGTTATTTACAAATTGCGAGTGAAATTAGTATTTTTAAATTTATTCTGTTATTGTTATGTCTTGGTGGGTAGAAAACCGAAAAAAATATACAAGATGTATCATAAACCCCGTCCAAAATCTTTGCCGCATTTTGTTTTTCTAAATAATCTACACAATGTGAGTCAATAATAAAAGTGGATCAGTCGAATTTTGAAGCTATTAACTGTTTAATAACTTCAAAATTTTATTTTTTCAAATTGAAATTAATACGGGATGGGAACGTAGTGAGAATGGACTTCACCGAGTGCAGTTTATGGGACGAAAAAAGCGCCCGATTATATCAACGAGTGTGTTGGACTTCACCGTTTCGAAAAAAATTGCGCGACAGATGGAAAAAAAAGTTTCCAGAGAAAAGTGACAATAGAATTAGAAGACCGGCGAAAAGAAGAATCGGTAGGAAAAGTACAACAAAGAGACGGAGAAAAACAAAACGGAGAGTTACAAGGCGCAAAACAGACAATTCCGAAGACGGAAATCGTCGTGGAAGACGAAAAAGAAGAAACGTTCGTGCACGTTAATGTCTTGTAATTTTTTTTTATAAATTTCATGTATAAAGACTGATCACTACAATCGACTTGACTCACTTTGTGTTTTTCATTTTGACAAAGTCATGTCAAAAAAAAAGTGTAATTTTGACAAGGCTGCAATGTTTCGACTTTCGGTGCCATGTACTCCAAGAGTTCACTTTTATTGAATCGTACACAACGTCGACATCTTTCGGTAGGTTAAAATATTGAAAAGATGAGGAAAAAAAGCGTAGGTGTGTTAGTCGTGCCAATTTTATTTTTACATAAATGATTGTAAGTCGTCCGAATGGACGTAACGTTTTTGTTGTTCGGTTTGTGGTTTTCGATGATGTTGTACGGTTTTATCGTCGGTATGACATGTGACAATTTGACAATTTTTGGGGTTGGTGGAAATCACGAGTTGTGCGAATTGACCAGGTAAAAATAGCGAAAGTGGGAATTTTAAACTCAAATTGGTCTTTTTATTATAGGTAAGTGACGGATTCTGAAAATTTGTGTTAATTTCCACAACTCGTGTCGGTTTATTATTTTTGTTGTTCTTTTTGTTTATTTCATTTTTTTTGTTTAGGATATTTCCACCTCGCCGAAGCTCAGCGCCACCTCGACCCGTTCTACCATCTCCCCCTCCACTTCCACCCTAAATTCCTCGAGTTCGACGAGTCCATCTCGACGTTCCTACAACGATGATACCACCACCACGAGTCCTATAAAAACGCAAGGCCTCAACGGACTCAAAAACATCGGTAATACATGTTTCATGAATTCCGTCATCCAGTGCCTCTCGAATACGAAAACCCTATTGGAGTACCTCCTTCAAGACCATTACGTCAACGATATCAACACCACAACGTCAGCAATGAAAGGTGCTCTAATCAAGGCATTCGCCGAAGTGATTAAAAAACTATGGTCACAAGAGGCCTCCGATCGCGTTGTAAACACATCCAGTCTCAAAAGTCAAATTCAACGATTCGCTCCCAGATTCATTGGATATGCCCAACAGGACGCTCAGGAGTTTTTGAGGTATTTGTTGGAGGGGTTGCACGAGGACGTTAATCGAGTTAAGGAAAAACCGAAACCGATATTGACCGAAATTGATGAGAAATTGACGTGAGTTGAGACACTCACTCATTCGATACGTTTGTCTATCGTGTTTTTTTTTTTTTTTAACAGGGATAGTGAAAAGTCGTCAGAGTCGTGGAATCGTTATTTGAGAATGGATAATTCGAAAATTGTCGATTATTTCGTTGGGCAATTAAAATCAACATTGAAATGCACACATTGTGGGCATTGTTCGGTGACTTTTGACCCGTTTTGGGACTTGTCGTTACCGATACCGCAGAGGGCGGGGCAAGTGAGGTTGGCACAATGTTTGGATTCTTTCACAAGGGAGGAAACGTTAGATGGGGACGAAAAACCTGTATGTTGTCCATAACTCACTTACCACTCTTCTAATTTGTGTTTTTTAGACATGTTCCAAATGCAAGGAGAGGAGGAAATGTACCAAGTCGTTTTCGATTCAGAAATTTCCCAAGATTTTAGTGATACGTATCCTTTTTTTATCTTTTGTTTTATCAATTAATTGAGGATGTTTCCTTAATGAAGGAATAAACAGATTTGAAGAGGTTTTCTTTAGCTGAGAGATTTCGCGGCAAGTTGAGTGTGACGGTTGATTTTCCGTTAGAAGGTTTAGATATGAGTAATTACGCGGCCGATAATATCACTCCCTGTCGTTACAACTTGTATGCCATTTCGAATCATAGTGGTACGACGTATAGTGGCCATTATACGGCTTATTGTAGACATCCGTACACTAAAGCCTGGCATGAGTATAACGATTCAAGGTTGGTATTTACAGTCAAGGTTTGAGTCTTGGCTAAATTGAGTTTTAGGGTGTCGTCGATTTCATCAAAGGCGATCGTAAGCGGCGAAGCTTACGTTCTTTTTTACGAACAAGAGGGACAAAAGTCGCATCTATGAAATAGTTTTTATTTAACCCCAATTTTAATTTATTTCCCAGTGCTCCCTATATATTATATATTTACTTTTTCACTTTCTTGAGAACAGAATCTTATAAATTTTTTATTAATTTTATTGTATGTAGTAAACGTGTGGTTTATTTATTTATTTAATGAAAGTGTGGGAAAAGTTTTCCAGTGGTTATAATCTAGTCTGACTTTTCCATTTCTTTTTGTTTTGTTTAAATTGTTAGTATAGATCGTACTTATTTATTAAAAGTTGTTGATATTACGTACCGAGAGGGGTATTTGAAATATTTTTATGTCATTAGATCACCGATTTGTTCTACCTCTGATGCAAAAGCTTTTTTTAGAGTAGAATTTATAAATCGTTACCAAATAGAGAAAATCAGGCACTTGTATAAAAGTGAAAGTACTCGGAAAAGCTTTATAAATTGTTCAAAGCACTAACTTAATAAACTGTTTGCAAAACTTGTTTTTTACCGCCTTAATTTGAATTTGTTTCATTATAGATTGTTTTATTACCGATACAGCTTTTTAGTTCAATTATTTAAAAGTGGGCCAGGTGGCGCCACCTGTTGAACAAGTACAGACGTACGCTTAAGTGAAAGTTGAGGTTAGCGCTCATGCGTTGGAGAGAGAAAGTGACAGGGTGACGCGTGTCGTAGCTTCTGACACAGTTAAAATTGACAATGACAGTTACGCCACAAACAATATCGAAAATTCGAATCAAATCTTGTTCTAATTGTGTTTTTTAGTTAAAACTAGCGTTTTAATGTATTGGTTTACAAAATGCCCGCGTCGATTGGAGTTAATTTGCGTGTGACGGGGCACTGTCGTCAAGGGGGCAGGAAATACATGGAAGACTTCTTTTCAGTGGCTTATCAACAAACCGAAGACGAGCGAGACTTAGAGTATGCCTTTTTCGGGATTTACGACGGACATGGGGGCGCCGAGGCCGCCGCCTTTGCTAAGGAGCACCTCATGGAGACCATAATCAAACACAAGACTTTCTGGTCGGACAACGACGAGGACGTCTTACGGGCCATTAAAGACGGCTACATTGCCACACATTACGCCATGTGGAAGGAACAAGGTTAAAAAACCGTTTTTGACACTCAAAACTCACTTTTTCCTTGTTAAAAAAAGTGAGGTTATGTCATCTCACTGGATAAATTTGGACAAATCGGGGGTTAATTTGGCATTTATGTTGTAGAAAAGTGGCCCAGGACGGCGTCGGGGCTCCCTAGTACGGCAGGGACCACAGCCAGTGTGGCTTTCATACGCAGGGGCAAAGTTTACATCGGACATGTGGGGGATTCAGGGATTATTTTAGGTGCGTTTTTGACGATTTGAGGGAAAGTGGGAATTGAGTTGGTGGTTTTAGGGTATCAAGAGGAGGGCTCGACCGAGTGGAGAGCAAAGCCCCTCACGAGGGACCACAAACCCGAAAATTTGGACGAGATGACGAGGATTAATCAGTGTGGCGGGAAAGTTGTCTCGAAATCAGGTCAGTGCTAAAAAAAAAGCTAATTAAAGAAATTATTCAGAAAGAGGCGCCCAATTTTTTGAGGTTATGACGTTTGTTTTGATTTTTGACGTAATAAGGGGTGGGGGAATTGCAACTTGACATTTGGTGATAAAAATGTCAAAAATTAATACATTTTTGGTAAAAAAAAACATTTAAAAGGTGGAATTAAGTTCAAAAGCGTTTTATTTCAACATTTTTTTCGAAATTATTCAATTATCCGTACACTCAAGGGGTTTATTAGCGGTTTTTGTCGTCAAGTTGGTGACTCTTACTTTAGTGTTATAAATTAAACGTCAAGCAGTGTTGTCTGATCAAAAACATAAAATTCACCAGATCCGAGTTGAAAGATTTGCCAAATTTTTACCAGATTTGTTTGGCAAAATCTCACAAAAAAACTCTTGAAAAAAGCAGAAATGACATGATTTTCTTCCTATTTCTGTAATTTTTTGGCTTGTTTCCAACACAATTTTACGAAATAATTGCGTTGAAAAACGTGCTCGAAAAAAAAGCAAAAATAATTGATTTTTGACTTAATTTGTTGATTTTTTAGTGTTTTAGCAAAATCTAGCAAAAACCTGATTTTTTAGTAAACGTACTTATTTTTGGCCAAATTTTGTGGTTTGTCAGTTTATTTTTGTCTCAATTTTGTTCAAAAACCATTTAAATAAAGTGGAACAAAAAAAAAATAACATCACTATCAAACCTTTTTGTGATTTTTTGGCGTATTTGGACAAGATTTTGCAAAATAAATGAACCCTTGGTTCAGAAACAAAGTAAATCGAATCCGTTTCGATTTAATTTTGTAATGTTTTAGCCTGTTTTAACGCAATATTTCGAACTTTTTGTGTTTTTATCTCACAAAAACATGCATAAATACTCGAAAATGGGCAAAAACGCAGTTTTTGGGCTACTTTGTTAAATTTGTGGCTTGTTTTTAATAAAATTTTACAGAATAATTGTGTTTCTAAATAGCTGAAAAAGCATTCGAAAATAACATAAATAAATTGTCATTTTTGACTCTGTTTAGTAATATGTTGTAAAAAACAAATGAACTATTTTTAACCAATTTGGTGGTTTTCGATTTTTTATTCCGAGAAAATTTGACGAAATAATCAAGTTACAACCTAAGAGTTAGGTAAAAATATCATAATATAATCTTTTCTTATAACAGCTTAGTGATTTTTGACACGCTATAGCAAACTTTCGCGAAAAAAACAGAGTTTTCAGCTTAAAACTCTGCTTAAACATTTGAAAAAGGAAAAAATTATATCATTTTCGGTCTAATTCTGTGTTTTTTTGGCTTGAGTTTAGCCAATTTTACAAAATAATTGCGTTTCTAGCTGAAAGACGTGCCAAATTAATGTAATTTTCGGCTTAATATGTTAATTTTTCAGTTCGTTTTAGCGAAATTTTGCAAAAAAAAAAAACTGAGATTGTTGTACAAACACGTGCTTTAAAAACATTCTTGGTTTATTTTTGTGTTAAATCGAAAGAAACAAACAAAATAACTTTAATATCATTTGTTTTTGTGATTTCTAAGCGTGTTTAGACAAGATTTTGCAAAGTAAGTGAACCTCTGGTTCAAAAACCAAGTAAGTCGAGCGAAACAAGCTAAAAATAATATCAATTTCAATTTAATTTTGTAATTTTTTGTTTTTATCTCAAAAACGTGCTTAAATAATTCAGAAAAGCAAAAATAACGCCGTTTGTAGTCAAATTTGTTGAATTTTTGGATTGTTTTAAAGGACATTTTGCGAAATAATTTCTAGCCAGTGAAAAAGTATTCGAAAAAGACAAAAATAAATTGTCTTTTTCGATCCTTTCTAGTAAAATCTTATAAAAAAAAAACAAACAGAACTCCTTTGAACCAATTTGGTGGTTTTTCGACTTTTTTGAAAAAAATTGACGAAATAATTAAGTTTCTGGTTGAAAACGTAGAAAATGCTCGAAAAACCACCAGATATTAGAATTTTTAAGTTAAGTTTAAATTTTCATGAAAAAAAAAAATAAATTTCACCACACCTGACAACACACACGTCAACGTAATTTACATTTTCAATGTTGCTAACTAATAACACAGACTCGGTATTACAAGGATTAATAATTTATGGTTGCCAACAGTTTTTTTTTTTTGCTATAATTATTGATTAGAGGGTAAATTTAGACAGACATTTTTGACACTACAATAAACACGTGAATCTGTTTTTTTTTTTACATATTCCCCTACATTTTTAGTGTTGTGTGGAAAATTTTTTTACTGTAATGGCGCTTGGAGGGGAGGTAAACTCTAGTAATAGTCCATCTAGGGGAATCTCAAGTTGTAATGTTTGTTTGTGGCAATTAAAAAATTACACTACCCAACAATTTTCTTTTTTATGTGATTGATTTATTGACACGTGTCATATTTTGAATTGATTTGGCTCAATTTTAAGTTGGGAATTAAGGTAAATCAAAGTATTTCAACCAAATACTTTCTCTAATAAGAGTTTTCTTTTAAAATAAAGCAATTTGAGCTATTTTCAATCCAATTTTGCTCGATTTTAATATTGATTGATTTATTGACACGTGTATCAGGGTACATTAACATCTCTAATTACGAATTTTATAAGAAAAATTCTCCATCACGTACAGATTTTAGGTTACAGGCAAATAGTTTTCTCAAATTTTATCGTAAAAATTGTACATTTCAAATAGAATTTAATTAAATAGACGACAAAAGAAATTAATTTACTCACTAAACAAGAACAATGTTGAAAGATGCATAAGATTCTAACATAAATCTGTTGTAGATGCGTTTTTTGCAAAAGCTGACTTTTTTTGTAAGGGTGTTTTAACTTCTCTTATCAGAAACCAGCAGTAATCCTCCATCATAGCTGGATCCCATCTCCCTTGGTACCCCTTTTCCATCGTCAATATATCCTGGTGGAACCTTTCCCCTTGCTCGTTACTAACGGCACCCAAATTTGTAGGAAAAAAATTAAATGAGAATTTATTTTATTTATCATTTTTGAATTTAGCACATAGAATTGAACAAAAGATAACTGTTTTCTTCTCAGTCCCAAAATGCTTGTTGGTTAGTGTTATTCATTGTAATGGCGCTTGGAGGGGAGTTTGGCCAGTAATGGCCGCTGTAGGGGAAACCGATTGTAAGTTTGTTTTTGTTGGTAGGGGTGCCCCGCGTGGTGTGGAACCGACCAAAGATGGGCCACCAGGGCCCCGTTCGTCGCTCCACCCCCATCGACGAGATACCCTTTCTGGCGGTGGCACGAAGTCTCGGTGATTTATGGTCGTACAACTCGCAAATCAACCAATTTATCGTGTCCCCTGATCCCGATTGTGCCGTCTTCACCATCGACACTTCAATCCATCGGTGTCTTGTTTTCGGTACAGATGGTCTTTTCAACATGCTCAGCCCCCAGAATGCCGTTCATATCGTCCAACAGGCCGAACGTCACAACGAAAACGCCGCTCTCAGCGACTCCATCAACAAAACGTGGCTCAATCCCAGTAAACTCCTCGTCGAGAAGGCGCTCGAAAGGTGGCACAATACGAAAATGAGGGCTGATAATACGTCAGTGGTGACGTTGATGTTGGACCCGCCGGGGCCCCCAAGAGCGCAAGTGTTGAAAAATCGCAAGAAAAACGCATATCCTGATAGTGGTTTGGAAATTATGACTCGGTATGAGGAAATCGTCACGAAGTTGAAAGAAGGGGAGGGGAGTGATGATCATGTGACTGCTCCGCCCACTCTATCGACCAATGAGGATGCAGAGGCGAGTTCAGTGACGTCGAGTGAGGTTACGTCGAATTGTTTTCCGTTGAAAGAACGGAATTTTGCGTCGAAACCGCGCGAAAGTACGAGTTTTGATCCGAAGGAAGTTGAGGATAAGGAAAATAAGGATGAGTCGATTCAGATTAATGAGATTTCGTCGAGTTCGAACGAATGTGATGAGAATTCGAATGAGACGCCGATACATAATTTGAGGAGTGGGAGTAAGGGGAGGGTGGTGAAGAAGTGTGATGATGGGTTGACGAAATTGAGGAAGAGTAGTCGATTAGCGCACGAGAAGAAGACGGCGAGTGCGTTGAAGGGTAAGCTAACGCTGGCGCAAAGGATACTCAGGAGTAAAAAGATTTCGATTAAGAAGAAGGTGCAAGTGGCGAAGAAGAGATTAATTAAAGCGAAAACAAGTACAAAGAAGAGTGCGAGGAAGAGTCTTCGGATTAGTACCACGAAAGGTGACGATGGGTAATTTGTTTTGTTTTGTTTTTTTATTTGTTTTTCCAGGTGTAAAGTCGAAATCGCCCCCCAAATCAATGCCAAAAAGGAGCGACGTGCAAAAAAATCGCAATCGAAGATTGCCACGTAAGAATTAAACCATTGATGGTTATTTTTAGTTTTAATTTTTATTACTAAGATGGAAAACATCTGCGTGATTTTTTATACATATTATAGTTTTATTTTTTTCTTCTCAAGTGTTCGCATAAGTTTTAGTTTTGTGTTATTATTGCGGAACCTGTTAACTCTTTAGTTTTTTTTTTGTGTCATGGAAAGACTACTAAAACATATTTTGTGCCTTTGTTACCAAATGTTGGAAAAAATAAATGTGTTAATAAACTTAGGCGAAACAAAGAAATGTATATTTATAATAAATGAGGAAATGTATTATTTTCGCAATTGAATAAATTTATAGTTTTAATTGTTGTGTTTATTTGACAGAGTAAAAAAGTTACCTAAAAAGTCAGTGTTTTTTTTTTATTTTTTCTTTTGAAAGAGGTGAGTAAATTTTTAAAAATTTAATTAAAATTGTAAAACCTGAGTTCAAATCTGTGTTACAGTTTTCTGTAATGCAACTAGTGTCATCTATGCCTCAAATTTCTAAAATTTTACAGAAACCTGTAGAAAAAAGAAAACTGTTTTTAATGAAGCTTGTTTTTGTGATATTTTTTTAAATTTGGGATACCTCTTCGCATTTGTGTTCCTGATACCTACTCCTGCTACTTAAAAAATTTTGCAATTTTTAGCGAAACTTTAAATTTTTATTTACAAAGGATCAGGAATGAAGAGAGGTATTTTGGCGGGAAATTCAAATTTAAAACTCCCGCCAAAATACCTTTCCGCGTTTATGTGATCCTGGTACTCCTGATACTTTTTCAATTTTTACGATTTTTAGCAAAAATTTATATTTTTATTTAAAAATTAGCAGGTGTAACAGGATTATAGAAATCCGAAATGGTATTTTAACGGTAAATTTAAATTTAAAATTCCCTCCAAAACACCTCATCGCCGTTCCGTGAAATTGAATAATTTTCGAGCAAAAATTTCGATATTTTATTTAACAAATAGCACGAATAACATGATCATAGGAACGTGAACAGGTATTCTCAATTTTTTGTGACCACGTTCAAATTTTGGGAATGGGGAAATGTATTTTTTCAAATAATTTTCCAATCTATTTATTTTCTTTTATTTATTTGACAGATTAAATAAATATACAGTATCACATAGAAGCTCAAAGAAAGTGAAATAAAGTTATATTTATAACAGTGAAAAAGAAAACTAGAAGTAAAAAAACGTAAAAATATATTAGAAAATCATTTATACACAAGAATCACATCCTCATCAGTCCCGTAACTCTTCCTTGCTTCTTCCAAAACATCCACCGACATGACACACACTCCTGAAACAAAACGAGTTACCAAGAGTTCCATACAATATTTTTTAGCTTTCTTACTATCACCAAACGACGGATTTCGATAGTAGACTTTCTTCGAGGCCAATTCATACCCACATAATACGATATAGTGACCTTGGTAAGGTATAGGCCACGGTATACACTTCCTCAACTCGGTCGAAATCTTATTCAACTTGCAAACATCACAATTTAGAAGTCTCGCATTCGTTAAGACAATCACAGGACCGTTGATTAAATGATCCAAAAGGGTTTGCATCGAAACTGATGCTCTTTCGACCAAAACACCACTAGTTTTCGCCGTTTCGAACCTCTGGTTGACCCGAGCTTCGTCCTATTGAATTTTCATGGTTACCCCATTTTCACCACAACTCGACATACCTTAGTTAAAATATTGTGGTAGAAGCTGTTACCCCTGTATCCTGGATGTACCCCCAAAGTGACTGTATAGAAAACATGACCAACTTGATACCGTTTCAACAAATAACACAAATCAATAGTCCACGTGCTCCCATACACTCCTTCTTCTTGACAAATTTTGGTGAAATTCTTCAACAAGTGGTGACGCTGCCTCCTTGGGAGGACCATCAACACGCACGAAATGCCACAGTCCCAATTGTACTTCTGTTTGAAGTGGAGGAGTTGAATATGAAGTTTTTCAGGATGACCTGTTTAAAATTACAGAAATGAAAACAAAAAAATCTTTTTTCAGACCTGGCTTCAGGACGAGTTTTCGCATCGTGACTCAACTCAGTAGCATTTTCAATAAGAGTGATAATTGGGTTATCCGCGAGATAATTGATTTTTTTAACTGGGCAACAAACAATTTTTTTATATCGCGGATATCACACTGATAAGGAGCAATACAATGAACAATAAGCGAGAATAATGGCGAATTAAGGTCAAAATGCACAAAATGCAATTACTTAATAAATAGCAGAAAATTATAAAATTAAATAATAAACATTCGCTGTGTGAATGCTCAGACAGGATGAATCATTATTATTTTTCTAAAAATAAATATTAGCAAAGCAAATGTTTATTTTTGTTATAAATGTCACAAAAAACACAAATATACTCTTTTTCATATTAATGTGCATCAAATAGGTTGTAGTAAGTAGTCTAAATGAATCTGTAACTTAAAGCCTGATTTACATAAAAAATTCAGAACAAATTTAAGTACATTAATAACGACAAAAAACTTGTTGTTAGCCACCCTTTGTTAATTACGTTGTTAATTTTAATTATTTTTTGCTACCTGGGGACACATTTATTTGAAAAAATAATTGTTAGGGAAATTTGAGGTTAGGATTGTTTGAATTTTTGCATGATTGCCACCTTAAAATGATCCCTTTCAACGACTACTTCGAAAAAATTGATGAAATCGTCTTTTATTGGACCCATTAGTACAATCTGTTATCAGAATAAATTCCGATAACCCAATTACTAATTTATTTAATCTGAAAGATTTTTTTCTTCTGTTTTACGCTTTTAACAAGGCTATTAACGAACTTGTTTGGGTACGTTAAAAAACTAGTGTATTTTTTGTTTCAAATTTTGGTAACAATGAAATTACTTTCAACAACTTTTCTGAATTTTCAGTGGCGAAGATGAAAAAATCTTGAATTCATTAATACCAACCTTACTTTAATGACGTATAATTATTATTATTAATGCGTTAACATTACAGAAAATTGGAATAAAACTTCGCGGTGGATTCATAGTGGCCATTTAATTTATCTCAAAGTTGGCAGCACTTAGCACGCCACTTCTATTATGTGGGTTGTGTCAAAGTTGGTCGCAGAAATGTCAATAATTGTGACAGGCGCAATAGATTTTATATTGTCGTATCAACAAGAAATTACTCCCTAGAATTTAGGGATATTCGTGAATAGGTTGCCATAAATTTGGTTAGGTTGGTTTCTGGTGACAAACAAAAGATAAAAAGATATCGTAACTAGTGTCAAAAATTAGGTTAAGTCACCTGTCAACTTGAATGGATAATTTAATTGATAGTTGACAGCAGTAGGTTGACAGAAAACGTCAACCGTCAGCAACACGGTGTTACCAACCATAGACATTCAAAATTACTTCTGAAAATTCTAGTTACAAACAACATAAAAAACTTAATTTTCCTAAAAGTTCAAATCCTAGATGGTAATTTTTTGTTGACAAACATGTATGTGAAGTACCCGACTTTTTTAGAATTGCCATTTTTGATAGCTATGAAAGTAAAAAAACAATTGGATGTTTAACGTCGGATTTACACAACTCAATTTTTACAAATTTACATAGGAAAGTGGTCACTATGAATTGACCGCGACTTTAGTAATTTTGCTACTGCAGGTTGGCGACAACTAAAGGCGGCTTCACACGTTTACTTTACGTGTCACTAGTTTTATTTCGAATAATTACTTGTGCAAAATTACCAGCAGTAAACGAGAACATAGTTTATTGTTGAGAATTCATTAGTAACATTTTGAAATTGTCGCCTTTTTGTTGACAGGTGTGAACTACCCTTTACCGTGACGTCATCATACATGTTGGCTAACTTGACGTCATCATACATGTTGGCAATAAACAAGCGCCAAATTCAATTTTGCACGGGTCTCAACTCACTCTTATCGCAACTGATAAGCCGTGACGCGACAAAATATCATAAACCCTATCACAATAATCGCAAATCTTGTCAAACACTCACACAATAACCTCTGATAAGCGTTATCACGTAATGTAAACATTTACCCAGCCGTTTCCCAAATCCCCTTCAAGTTTACTTACCCTTCGAACAAATCTCGGTCATAATTCCACTCTCGTACGTGTCACAAATTGAAAAAACTCACAAAAATCCTCTCGCATTTCGTCAACAACGACCGTGAAGTTTGAGGTTATGTTCTAACCTTGAGCCTTGACACAATTCCTAAAGTTGAAGGTTTTCCATATACGAAACAATGCACACACATGTCTTATCTCGTTAGAGACTCAGTCAGTTCAAGTGTGACCGTGAAGGGGTCAAAATGTGTATCTTGTTTGTTTACACGGACCCCAAACCCCCTAAAGGGGGCTATAGACTAATCGTGGCCTCAAACCGGGACGAGTACTACAAAAGACCGGCCAAACAAGCCTTCCGGTGTCCCCACACAAACATAATCGGAGGTAAAGTCCACTCACAATAACCTAAAAATGAGCCCCGTTTTTCCAGGTCGGGACATGGAACCGGGACGCGAGGGCGGCATGTGGCTCGGACTGTCCCTCAAGCCCCAAATGGTGAAATTCGCGGCGCTTTTGAACGTCACTGGAGCCCCCAAACGAGAAGCACAAGCCGGTCGAGGCCCCCTCGTCTACAACTACCTCGAAAGCGAGCAAACAGCCACTGAATACATCGCAAAACTAGCCCCCGAACAACTTAGCGCTTTCAATTTATTCATGTTAGAAATCTCAAACGATGTGATTTGTTATCACCACAGTAACTCCCCTGAAGACACACTCACTTACACCGGACGCCAATTCCTCGCTTTCGGAAACAGTACCCCCCAATCACCCTTCACTAAAGTCAAAATCGGGGGGGAAAAATTCCAAGAAATCGTCACAAAACATGGGGGCAACCGGCCTCAACTAGTCCACGAACTAATCCAATTGTTGAAATGTCGAGACTTGCACCTCCCCGACCCCGAATTGCAGACAAGAGCCCCGTTCGGGGTTGATTTCCTGAGCGCTATTTACGTGC
Source organism: Tribolium madens (assembly GCF_015345945.1). NCBI lineage: Eukaryota > Metazoa > Arthropoda > Insecta > Coleoptera > Tenebrionidae > Tribolium > Tribolium madens. Next base: position 4,653,809 of record NW_025401041.1, read on the forward strand.
GGATGGAACAAGGGGGTTATGGGACACGCACCCACTCCGTGATTCTAGTCGATGATGAGAACAACATCGAGTTTGTTGAACACACAATGAAAGAACCAATAAACCCACAGGAGCCCCAATGGGACGTTACAACAATCCGGGCGAAATTTTGAGGTTAGCTGTCATTCTATTGACAACCACGTGTGTGAAAGCTAAAAATTCCCTACGAACTATTATATACAGCGTGTCTGAATAAATAATCGTATATTTTTATCAAAGCAATGAACATAGTTAAATTCTGTTCACGGTAAACATATTTAAAAGTGTAACAATAAATTTTAATCAAATACAAACTTAAAGTTACCCAAAGAGAGACAACTGTACGAGTAAGTACAAGCTTGAAATGAATTTAACAATTTCTCTTTACAACAAAAATAAAATCGAGCCGGTCTACAGTTGCCAGAGCCGTCGATTCGATTATTATATCATCGGTATAAAATCTAGCGCATTACTAGCTAGACTCTCTAGTTATTCAAAAAAATCAAAATGACTTAGCGCACTTGAATACAACTATTTTACATTAATTAATTACGGTTTTGGCTGTTTGAAATTGTGATTTTCAAAGAGTAAAACCGTGGTTTGAATCAAAAAAATAAATAAACAATGTTAAAGACCAACTTTAACGTGATATCTATTTAAGATGGGGGCGCATTGTACGTTGCAATTCCACTTAAATGCCACAATACGCCCGATATACATGTCTAATATACATCAAACATTTTTTTATGATTTTTCTTCCATAATCTATACAAACGCTACAGCGATACGACGTGTCTCTCCTACACTATGCACAGCGTCTTCAAAAATCAAAAAAGCCTACAATTTTGGTACATAATACAGCTATGTTACAAATTTTACATTATTTATATCTTAATCGACCCCTTGATAAATTAAAAATCAAAATAAATAGTCACCCTTTTCGAGCATTGTTCCCACAATTGCACTATACACAATTTGACTAGTATTTATAGCAAGTCATCATAGTACTGCACTTTACCGTTCGATAAATTCACAAGTGCTTCCTCCCAGGCTGCAAAAAAAAAAAACAAACTATAGACCCACCTCAAATTCGAAAATTCCAAATTCCTTACCTGCACCAATAAAATGGACAATTTTATCGTGATTGTGCGATTTTGTCGTGTATGTTTCCGGTGCGACATATCGCGAAATGAAATCGTCGCAACAAAACTCTTTATTGTTATCTTCGGAAAGTAGTTGTTCGTTTATATCGAAACCGAACACCAATCCCGGCACCTCTTTGCTGTTGCCTAAACCGCTCAAGATGACGACCGGAGGACGATGATGGTTGTTATCTATCGTAGTTCTTTCACATGGATTATCACAGTCTACACTACAGTCATTGCCGTTGTTAAGGGGGCTGTCGTAACCTTGATTCATCAATTGCATCTTTTCGATTGTTTGAACGTCGGGGATGTCCGGCGGTAAGGAACTGCTGTAGCCCATCATCGGGTCGGAATCCTCCTGATTGGGGGGCGGCTGAGAGAAATTCCACAACAATGGCATTATTTTTATTTCATACACTGTCATCACTCGAAGCTTCAACTTTTTTTGTCTTAAGTTTGAAGAATATTATAACATCGACAAAAAATCAATTGGCAGCCCTGAGTTACTGAGATTTGACGAGAAAATAATAATGTTGCCAACTTAATTTCAAATTCACAGGCCATATACAAAAATTTTGATAAAACAAACTTTTGAAAATCTTATTTTACGAATTAAAAATACAGGCTGCGCCAGAACTCGTGTCCACAGAAAAATGCCATATAAGGTAAGATCCCAAAAAGTTCTTTTTTCTTTAAAAATCTGTTTTGTATGTTTTGTTTTTTAATTTTCACTCTTATACAGGCTGAATAAATCTTAAAAAACAACATGTCAAATAAAATCATTTTTAAAACATAATATTATCGCCTCCAGTTTGATTCTTCTTTTTTTTTTTTAAATTACTGTACATACAGGATGCGCCAGAACTCGCGGCCCAGAGAAAAATGCCATATAGGGTAAGATGCCAGGAACATGTAAAAAATGTTAAAAAAAATTTATCTATAAAAATTTTGAAGTTATGAGAGTTTAAATTTTGCACTTTGCACACATTTATTTCTGTTGGAAAAATAATTTCCCAAGTTTTTTTGTTATAGGCTATTAAAAGAGGAAACAAGGAAGCTCTATCCTGAATTGTAAGTCTGTTTAATGTTATTTGTAGCTTTTATTGGTAAAATTTATGTACCTTTACTAAATAATGTAAAAATACATATACAAGATCATCAGTACCATTAAATACACATAAAAAAATGTCAAATGTCAAAAAATAAATGTTAAATTTTAGATAGAATTTTTTAGACATTTTTTCTGTGTTCTTGGTATCTTACTTTAGTTGAAAATTTTCTCTGGGGCGCGAGTTCAGGCGCACCTTGTATAGAACGTTTCATAATGATTGACATCTAGGCAGGCGTTGAGAGTGTAAACTACTAGACTGCAATTTTAATTCCAAAAATGTTACTAAGGTGAACATTTTTTAGATCGCAATAAGTCATAAAAAATGACATTCAGTCTGAAAAAATAGCATAACCTATTTGTCCGAAAGAAATGTGGAAGAAATGTGAAAAAAAAAGGAGATAGAAGAGAAAAGGCACAAAAAAACAACAAATGTCACAATTTGTAAACCAGTGGTTTTAATCGCACAAAAATGAATAAACTAGAACTATCAAAGATCAAATGTTGCCACCTTGAATTTGAATTGCATGCATGACCTACCGAGATGTCAATCGGTCAATCATTTTGTTATACCAGAAAGCAAAAAATAAAAAAAACGCGTATTTCACCGTTTTCTGTTTTTTTGATGTGTTGAAAAAACAGGACCATACAAAATTTAGTGCTTCAAAGTACAAAAATATATCTCAAAAACACACTGAAACGATTTTTTTTTTAATAACACTTACGTATAAATACCGGGTGACTAAAAAATGTGACAAAAAAATCTATTGGCAACACTGAATTATCTTTTCTATATCTGAATGCAGTCGCCCGTCGCAAATGAGTGACAATTGTCTATAAAATTTTGACGTTTAAATTTGAAAGTCATGGTTGCCAAACTAAAATTTTAAATTTGACACCAACTTAAGGAAAAAAAAACAATCATTTACAATCACCCTGTAGGTTGTACACTATGGACGTAAACTAAATGTGTCATAAACAATTAGTTCAAAAATATATTGTTTAAACGAAAAAAACAATTATGCATATTTTTAAAATTATTAAAAAAATTTATAAAAAGTTATTTTCAAAACAGATGTAAAAAGGGCTGAAGTTTTTCTTCAATCATAATTTTAATTTTTTTACCGTAGCTTCCTTAAAAGTATTCTTTGGGAAATAAATATGTTAATAAAAAAAGTCGTCTACTACGGAGTTATGTCAAAAATTCAACAATTCAGAATCACCAAAAAAAAAAAAACCGTTTTATTTATTTCGTATTAAAAAAAAAAGAGATCAATATGAAAAATCTCACCGTTTCTGTCACAAAATCGGAGCGAAATTTGATACTAAACCTAAATAAAATCCCATTATTTCTAATTAGCTTAATTCAATGTTTTAATCAATAAGCTGTAACGACTTTTTTTTCTAAATTTTAAAAAAATAGCAATTATTAAAACAAAATTATTTTTTAAAACAAAAGATCAGACTAAAAATTCCACCACTTTCTAAATAAAAGAGAATTTAGGTAATTAAGTAACAATAGTTTCTTTTTTTTCCATATAATCACTGGGATTCAAAACATAATTTATAGCATGTCAGCGTTATTTAATACCATTATGCAACAGTCGTAAATTTAGCAGATAAACATGAAACGTAATTTAATCCTTTGAATAATTAAACTCTGATATGTGTTGTTATTATTATTATTACTGTAAGATATGTATGACAACCAATCATTTTTTTTATTTTAAACCACATGACTGTAATATTACCTCCTCCACTTACCTTAAACTCATTCGTTGGTTCTCCGCCCATTTTATTAACGTTATTTTTAACGTTTTTCACATTCACATTTTTCACCTTATTGCTACACTTGTTTTTATCGGTTGCGACGACGTACACTTGTTTCGTAATCGCTGGAAAATTCTTACTATTATGAAAATCAGGTGGCGTATTTCTAACACTAGAATCACACACGGGAACGGTGGCAATAATTGCACATCTACCGTCCGTAATTGTCTCTTTTGGCACAATTTTATCGCTCAATTTTCTCTCTTTCGTTTGTTTATCGTTTGTTTTCGCCATATCAGCATACGAAATCGGTCTCGACGTTGCCAAATCAAGTCTTTGAGTATCAATAGGTAACGAATGCACCGAATCGACATCTGATGAATCGTTTGATTTCTCGCTATGGGGCACTGAACACGCCGATTTACGTCGTGGTGACGGTCCACGAACGCTACTTTTCGAATTAGGATTAGATGATGTTTTCGTACGACCGCTGATTGAATTGTGACGCTTTTTACTCTTCTTTTTCTTGGTGACGACACGAAATTCGGCACTTTCAAGATTCTCAGCCGAATTGTATAGATTTTGAAGGGGTAGAGGCTCCATGTTACCCCACGAACGACGTTCGCGAGGCTTATCAATAACATTCTTATTGTTCCGTAAGACAACATTGTCTTTATTAAACTCGAAATCGTCTAAATTCGTCGTGGAAATCTCACCGAGTGAATTGCTCTTTTTCAATTTCGATCGATTGTCTTTCGATTTAGACGAATGTGCACGTTTTTTCGATTTGGTGGTGTCGTCGCTCGAATGTCGATTTAATTTCGATTTAATCGAGCGATTTTTCTCAGATTGGTCATTGGGAATACCGATAAACTCCATTAGTTTTTCCATATCGTTGATGATGTCGCTACGGTGCCCCTTTACGTTTTCGGCATTACAAACAACAACGTTTTTATCGGTCAAAACTTTCTTTTTCTTTGCTTTTAGCGACGTTTGATGAAGGGCGTTACCATTTTCGTCCACCTTCTAACACAAACAAACAATCACAAAAACGTAAATTTTAGACACAAAATCATACCTTTGACAACTCATTCGAAATACGAATTGTTCCAGCACAATCAGGCCCTACAATTTGTGCAATCGATTTATTCGGAACGCAATTTTTCCTATCGACTGTCTGCTCCAAATGGGGGATTTGAATGGGGCCGTCCACCTCGTCTGCAACAAGTTTCACACGAATTAAAAACAATCAAACATAACCACACTTTTTTCATTATTTTGATCAAGTCACCACTGACGTGCAGGTGGTAAATAATCACCTGATTTGTAAAACATTAACCACATTTTCTATTAAATCAATTGTTCATCACCGCAAATATATGAAACGTTCCAATTTAGTTAATTATTCACTTTTTTCTAAAAAAAAAAATTGTAAAAATCCAAATAACTAGCACAATTTAACTGCACTGCCAACCGCGCTACACCAAAATCACTAGATTGCCAAAGGGTAAGTTTGGGGAGGGTTTCTGAGGCCCCAATTTAATAATTGACATTAAAAATGCAAATCAAATAACAAGTGTTGCCAATCGTGCAAAGTTGAAATCACCAAGTGAAGAAATTTTGTTTTTTGGCCGAAATCGTCACTATGGAAAAGTACTTACTATAAGGGCCGCCCCTAGACATCAATACATGGAAAACTGGTACTCTCGGTTGCAGCCCTTGCTTTTCCACGGTCCGATTTCGATCAATGTCTTCGTATTCTGAAACATCTACCAAACGATGCATTCGTTTTCCTGCACCCATTTCAAGTAATAATAATTTTATTGGCAAAAATCTAGTGTCATTTATGCACGCTTGCCAACTTGAGAGATTTCGCATGTCATCGCGTTCTAGCTGTCACTTGTCAAAAAAAAAAATACTTACTGACTTGAAGAGAGGCCCGTGTTGTAAATTTATACTGTTGTTGCAATTCGTTGCTTTTCTCTTGATAGTTTTGATCGAGAGTATCGTGTTCGAGGAGTCTTTGTTCTTCAACAACTTCTGGTTTCTTCTCCGACATTTGTTTCTTCTTGCGAGCTTCTTCAAGAAATTGGTATTCGGGGCCAATCGTGCTTGAATTCACATTACACGGTAGACTCCCTTTTAATGAATAAATTAATAAAAATAAGTGATTAATTTAAGACTTACCCCCTTCTCGTTGTCTCGCACTCACACTCTTTTTGGTCCTATGTTTGGAAGTCTCAAAGAGCTCCTCTTTGGCCAAATTATCGAGACTCCCTCCGTGCATCATATTCTCCGAAATTGAGCTCGGTTTTTTCCGATGTCTTGAATTTCGCTTTGCTGAGGGGTTACAATATCTGACCAATTCGGAGCCCCCGGCACGAGCTGCTCGTGCATTCCTCTCGTCTTCTTCAGCCTCGTTCAACAGGTGATTGAACAGTTTACTCTTGCCCTCCCTGTCTTTGGGGTTCTTGTAATTCAGGGCTTCGTCCAACAGCCCCTTGAGTTCGCCGTCGTTCAAATCGGACAAAGTCTGGAACAAGAGGGGGTGATTACGCCCAAAAATGCTACGTCACCAGTCATATAAACGGCAAATTGAGACACCAGGGGGCTTATGACCCCCACAAGTACCCTTTCAGTGTCTCAAATTGTTGAAATATCGCGAAAAGGGCCCGTTTGGTGGGGTGATAGGGCAGGGCGGGGGCCTCACCTTGTCGTCCTTGTTGTTCTCCTTAGGGCCACACTTGTCGTGTCGGGGCTTGTCAGGGGCCTTGGGGGCAGAGTCGTTCTCCGGCGAGGGGGCCATTCCGCACCGACAACGCTTCGAAATGGAGCACTCGTTCACGGCAAGGGACGCATCGCGATCGAGCATCAAACTGTCTGTCACATTTGTACAAATTTACAAGTCTACAAAACACACAATTTTAGTTGTTTTGGGGCGTCTGGGGGGCTTTTTCACGCGAACTGTTCCACATTTTCAACGACGGCCATTACAACACATTTTGCGAACAAATGACAACCGATGACGTCACGTGACACAACATCGCGACGAAGCACCGGAAAACTGCCACTATTCCGGACTTCCGGGCATCACACGGACTAAACAACACCCCAAGTTGGGGACACAGACGATTAAAAAAGTCTTTTCCGGGGATTAGACCATTGGTACACTCGAATCATATAACCTGCCACTTTTCAAACGACCTTGGAAGGGCGCATGCGCACACGGGGACAACTTCGGGCCGAAGTGACGTCAGGTATTTACTAAAAAATACAAGCAGCCCCAAAAACACAAAATCAACGAAACTAAACCATCACCACTACATTGTAGCACAAAAAAATTTTGTTTTAAGCGTAATTACCGGAAAATTTTTTGACGTAAAAACATTACTACCAACCTGACAAATAATAACAAACTTGAGACACAATTTACGATTATTTAAACGATTTGATTTATTTCAAGTGTTTGTTTAGTATTAATAGTCAAAACAACTCAAGTCCGTGTAATTATTAATTATCTTTTAATCTCAAAATAAACAAATTATGTGGAGTGAAGTTAGCGGGTTAGGCAACCAACAATACGCATGTGCGGTGACCCAATCGATGTAAATCCGTTAATTTCCATTTCGAGGACGCAATTCCGCAAAAAAACAACTTTTTGTGAAAATGGGAGACGAAAATATTTTCCTGTTTGTGCCAAACTTGATCGGTGAGTTTGCCCGAGTCACTTAACCTCAATTTGTCCGGTTATGTTTCAGGCTATGCCCGCGTTATTTTGGCCCTAATTTCCTTCTATTACATGCCCACAAACCACATAATTGCTGTAATTTGTTACGTGGTGTCTGCCCTTTTGGACGCTTTTGACGGTCATGCCGCCCGGTGAGTGGTGATAATGCCTGGGGCATAATCGAATTGTTTTTCGCAGATATTTCAACCAAAGTACGAAATTTGGGGCCATGTTGGACCAGTTGACCGATCGGTGTGGCACCATGGGGCTGTGCGCCGTCCTGGCGCACTTGTACCCCGATTACATGTTCTGGTTTATAGTCTCAATGTGTATTGATATTGCCTGTCATTGGATTTATTTACATGCGTGAGTGGGAAAATCGTGAGGAAAAGTGGATAAAATACTGTTTCAGATCGATTTTGCAAGGCAAGGCCAGTCACAAGTTCATCGATATGTCGGAAAATCCAATTATGAGTATTTATTACACTAATCGGACTGTTTTGTTCTGGATGTGTGCCGGAAACGAGGCGTTTTACGCCGCTTTGTACTTACTACATTTCACCCAAGGCCCCACAATTAGTAATTAACCGTATTTGGGGGCGATTTAATCTAATTGAGTTGATTCCAGTTGGGATTTCGCTGTTTAAGATCATTGTGTACTTATCAGCGCCGGTGGCTGTGGTCAAGTCGGGGATTTCCCTCCTACACCTTGTGGTGGCTTCCAAAAATATCGCAATTATTGACATAAACGAACGTAAACTCGTGAAAAAACAACACTAGAGTGGGTAATTCCCCCCTGAAAGCCAAAGAAAAGTCTCCTTTTATTAAATGTATCAAATACAAAAAAAAAAACTTATTATAATCAATAAATTAAAGTTTAGTCCCTAACAACTCTAATTTCGTTTCCTTCAAAAACCAAGTCGGTTTTCGAGGGGTAAACCACCCTCAAATTACCCTCAACATCCGTGCTTTTGACTTGTGTGACCTCCAGATCGTGCCCCACCAACATGACTAATTCCCTCAAAAGTGTCTCCATCGCCACTTTGCACAAATGCAAAGACAGGGAACTTGTCACCTCAATTAGTAAATTTTTAGTACCAACTTCGATTTTGGACACTTCTGAGTTGGTAATCGGGGGGAAGGAGATTACAGTCCCTTGCGAGTTTACGAGACAGGGGAATCGCGACCGCCCCTCGATTAAATACAAATATTTGTGAATCCCCGAATAGGTGTTGCGTTTTTTCTCTTTGCGTAGATTATTGGCTTCGGTTTGGAGTTTAGTGAAGAGGTCAGCCCCCGACATAGAATTGGGGCGATTAAGAGGCTGGATTTGGAGCTCAGTGGGAGGCAAAGTCGTGTATTTGAGGTCTCCTGGGGGCTACAAAACACACATTACTAATTGTGTGAATAACACAATTTTAGAATTACCAATTTATCGAAATCGTGAGTGGCAATTGTTGATGAATTTCGTTTAGAGCACACTGTTTCGTGGAGTTTATTCTGAATTTGGATGAATTTTTTAAAAGTTTCTTCGGTGAAAGTGACACTAGAGACGAGACAAGCCACTAGGAATTCTCTCACAGTTTTGACGCTCTCATCTAGGATGATTTTGGGGCTTTCTTTGGCGTAGTGGACCCGAATTGTGTGTTTGTACTCGTCGTTGTCACTTTCCGAGTCTTTGGTAGGCTTCGTGGCCCCCTTTTGCTCCGTTTTTGTTGCAGTTTTGGGGCTGTGGGCCTTGACGTAGTCTATGATTTGTTTCGTACGACATTGATCGATGAGTTTGAGGAGACGGCGGTCAGAAATTGGGTTATTTTTCAACCCCAAGACTAGAAAAACTAATAAGTGATTTTTTTCACTCAATTTTACCAACCTTTGAGTTTTGTGCAATCGGATAATTCGCCTGGGAGAGACTTGATTTGATTGTGCCCCAATTCTAGGACTTTTAGACTTGATAAGTGACCGATTTCAGAAGGGATTGTCCCAATTTCGTTTTCACTGAGCTTCAATTCGGATAAATTTGACAATCCTTCATTACACACCTGAGGGAATTTTGTCAATTTATTGTTAGACAAGTCTAGGACTGACAATTTCCGGGTGTTGTGCAACTCGGGGAAGTCCCCAAGACAATTAAAAGTGAAGTTAAAAGTCACAATATTGACCAAATTGTCAATTTCTGGGGACACCTCTTTGAGCTGATTCCTCGCCAAATCCAAAAGTTTCAACTTTTGTAACTTGGTGACCCCACTGTTGAGACTCTCTAGTTTATTAGAGTGGAGCACCAAAGACTGTAAGTTTTGCAGTCTGGCAATTTCGTCCGGTATGGCCCCCAGACTTGTCTCATGTATATCCAAGTAGTTCAACCCTGTCAGGGTAAAAATCCCAGGATCTAGCCCCTCCTTGCCGATTCGTTCAGCAATCTCGTTGCCCCCGAGCACCAACTCGTGGCGATTCTCACTTTTGGCCCTTTCGACCTCGGGCCACATTTCGAGGTTAAGTCACACGATTTTCACACAACTAACGCGAAACACTCGGGGGGTAAATTTGAGAAGCCCAATTGGGCAAAATTGCGCAATTTTCGCCGGAATTTCGGAGAAAACCACGGCGGGAAATAACATGAAATCGAAATTTCCCCAACTTTCCCCCAGATTTTTTGTAAAAGTCCCTAACTTTTTGGTGCTTTTTGCATTCTTTTGTCACTAGAAATCAATGTTGGTAGTCTGCAGTGCACGATGGGTAATGGCGTTTCTGTGTATGCCAGTGCATAATTTCGTCGAATAAATTGAAATAATGCCGCGATTTGGCCGCAATGTGAGTCTTTTTTTGGGCTAATTTACTTCACCTCACGGTTTTCTTGTTATCTTGTGCGTAAAAACGCCGAAATTTCGTGTAATTTCGGTGGGAAAAGCGTTTGAAAAAATGTTAATGTCATTTTTTTACATGAGTCAAGTCGCTCACTTTTATGTTTATTTTTGCAGTTTTTCGGGTTAGTTTGAGTTAATTCGGGGTGATTTTGATTGAAATAGGAGGCGAAGCCGTTATTTTGTCATTTGTGAGCGATTTTAGGCCGTTTTCTCGTTTTTTACAAGCTCGAAGCATTGTTAAAAATTCATAACCAAAAAATAAAAAAAGTCATTCTTTGATCGGTTCTTGAGTGTTAAGAGATTGATATGCGATTTGATAAGTCGGTTTGGGTTTATTTAGGACGGCTTTGTCGTGTTAGGGCGTTGGTTTGCGCCATATTTGCTCCAAAATAAAAATTTAGCCCCTTTGCATTACTCATCACCTGGTTAAATTCCTTGCAGAATTAGACTTGAATCGAGGATTTTTCACGAAAAACATGGATGAGGAGCTGGATAACATGTCCGGGAGCGACTTTGACGACGACGAGGACCCCGACAAGATCGAAGTTCCTGGTACTTACAATTTAAAAAAATAAAAATAAAAAAATATTAATTTTATTAATTCAGGTGGGGGCAAAGACCTAGCTGCCGCTGCTTCGATCCAGGAGAACCGCGAGTCGAAGTTGAAGCTTGAAGACATGCTGAAAAACGATACAAAACCGCCCCCTATGAACATGGGGGGTAATAGCAAAATGGGGGGTAATATGGCGATGCCCCCTTATGAAATGATGCGCAATCAGAGTAAGTTGCGTTTGATTTGATTTTTTCGTTGTGTTTGTCGGATTTGGGGTTAAAATTAAAAGATTTTCCAGTGGGTTCCCCCTACAGTATGGGCAGTATGGCCGCGATGGCCAGTATGCTCAGCAGTTTGGGGGGCCCCATGAATATGGGCTCCATGTTCCCGCCCTCAGGACCACAGGGTGGTTTCAACGCCGCCCAATTTCTCCAGCAGAGTAAGTCCAACTCGCTTAAACACTGTGAGTTTCGACCCCATTTTTGCAAAATTACGGATTGAAGGGATTAACACGAAAAGCATGGATTTTATTTGATTTTTTTTTTGTATTTTTTTCCGAGTAGGTAGATGTAGCATTAACCACAGCAGAGCAGGAATCGAAATTTATTTAAATTTCTCTGATTGGTTTATTCAAACGCATGTCAGACGCTTGTTTTGATTTTTTAGTGGTTTTATTTTACGTGTTGGCAGACTTGTAATGGATTTTCTGTTGGCAGTGGAAATGGCGGCAATGGGAATGAACAATCCCCACATGCAGAATCCATTTCTGCAGAACTTATCAGCGTTGCTGTATTCAAACCAGTTTGGGGCTCCGCCCTGGGGGACACAATTAAGTAATAAAGCTGTTGCCTCAATGTGGAACCCGGGGGCGAAGGCCATGCATCATCAAGAAGAGGAAGAGGTAATATTTTGAATAAAATTACCAACTCATCAAGTTGACGGTTGTCATAGCAACAACCAATAAATATCCACAGATTTCTATATTACCGATGTGGCACTTTTTTTTGGCTATTTAAAATACAGGAACCTGTAATAATGGTAATAAATTTAAACAATTTTTAGGTCGACGACGAGGAACTCGGCGTTGCCGAAACCTACTCTGATTACATGCCGTCAAAGCTTAAATTGGGTAAAAAACACCCCGATCCTGTGGTCGAAACGGCCTCTTTGTCTTCGGTAGCCCCCGCTGACGTCTGGTATAAACTTTCAATACCCGAAGAGACAATTCGTTTGGGGGCTCTTTCGGCCCTTCAACTCGAAAGTATTACTTACACATCTCAAGCCCATGAACATATACTTCCCGATGGTTCAAGGGCTGGTTTTCTTATTGGAGATGGCGCTGGTGTTGGCAAAGGTCGAACAATTGCTGGCGTTATTTTTGAAAATTATCTAAAAGGCCGTAAGAGGGCCATCTGGGTCTCCGTCTCCAATGATCTCAAATACGACGCCGAGCGAGATTTGAGAGACATTGGGGCCGGTAAAATCGAAGTCCATCCTTTGAATAAATTCAAATATGCTAAAATCTCATCGGCCGTGAATGGGAATATTAAAAAAGGGGTCATTTTTAGTACTTATTCGGCATTGATTGGAGAAAGTAATTCGGCTGGGGGTAAATACAAGTCGCGTCTGAAACAATTGCTACAATGGTGTGGGCAAGATTTCGATGGTTTGATTATTTTCGATGAGTGTCACCGAGCGAAAAATTTATGCCCAGTGGGCTCCTCCAAGCCCACTAAGACTGGACTCACTGTTTTAGAATTGCAAAATAAATTGCCTAAAGCACGTGTCGTTTATGCATCAGCCACAGGGGCTTCTGAACCCCGTAACATGGCTTATATGGTACGATTGGGTATGTGGGGCCCTGGGACTCCATTCAAAGAATTCGCTGATTTTATTTCCGCCGTCGAGAAGCGTGGTGTCGGTGCTATGGAAATTGTAGCTATGGATATGAAACTGCGAGGTATAGTTCGACTCGGCTTCGCCTTGTCTCACACTCTTTGTATTTCCAGGCATGTACATTGCACGTCAATTAAGTTTCCACGGTGTCGCTTTCAAAATCGAAGAAGTGCCATTGTCGAAAGACTTTGAAAAGACATACGACGCTAGCGTGAAACTATGGGTGGAAGCAATGCAAAAGTTTCATGAAGCTGCAGAATTGGTCGATGCCGAAAACCGGATGAGGAAAACAATGTGGGGACAATTTTGGTCGGCCCATCAGCGTTTCTTCAAGTATCTTTGTATCGCAGCAAAGGTGCCCCATGCCGTAGCGGTGGCCCATGAGGCCATTAAATGCGGGAAATGCGTTGTTATCGGATTGCAAAGTACAGGGGAAGCACGCACTTTGGAACAATTGGAGCGCGACGATGGAGAACTGACCGATTTTGTGTCAACTGCGAAGGGGGTTTTCCAGACTTTGGTCGAAAAACATTTCCCTGCCCCTGACCGGAACCGGATACAACGATTATTAGGCTTGGATCCGCCAATTTCCGGCTCGAAAAAGGCCAATGGGAATGATGAAGGGAGTTCCTCCGGGAAGCGTAAAAGTAATTTGTTAACATTTCTCAAATTGTATGTAACTCGGGTCTTTTTTAGTGCGTCAAGCTGCGGTTCGAGCCGTGAAACGGAATAAATGGTCGACGTCAGATAGCGATAATGATTCGACGAAAAGTTCCGACTCTGAGTATCACATGTCGAATGTGGAGAGTGAGGTTTCTGAAGAACATTCCGATTCGAATGCCAGCAGTGATTTTAATCCGTTTAATTCCGATAGTGACTCTGATAACGATCCATGGAGCCGGAATAAAAAGAAAGGGAAGAAACAGAAGAAATCACCAAAAAAGAGAACCTCAACACAAGACAAGTTGTCCATGTTGTTGACACAAAAGACAAATAAAGGTAACGAAATCTGTATTACCGGCAATTACAGGGTCCTATAATTATTGTTTTTAGCGAAAGTAAATGGAGGTATGTCGAATGATTCGAAACCGGCGGCGCCTCCAATGGACGCCATCGAACGTGCATGTCAAATGAAAGACGAAATTCTCTACAAAATAGAACGATTGGGTGAACGTCTCCCTCCCAACACCCTTGATCAACTAATCGATGAACTTGGCGGTCCGGAAAACGTTGCAGAAATGACAGGTCGTAAAGGTCGAGTTGTGCAAACTGAAGATGGAGGTATCCAATACGAAAGTCGTTCTGAAGTCGATGTCCCCCTTGAAACACTAAACCTGACTGAAAAACAACGTTTCATGGATGGCGAAAAAGACGTTGCTATTATATCCGAAGCGGCATCTAGTGGCATTTCGTTACAAAGCGACCGACGAGTTAAGAATCAACGTAGACGAGTGCATATCACATTGGAGTTGCCGTGGTCGGCCGATAGAGCTATACAACAATTCGGACGAACGCATCGCAGTAACCAAGTTAATGCCCCTGAGTATATTTTCCTCATCTCGGATTTGGCAGGAGAGAGGAGATTTGCCAGTATTGTGGCGAAAAGATTAGAGAGTTTGGGGGCGTTGACGCATGGTGATCGACGAGCGACGGAAACGAGAGATTTGAGTCAATTTAATATCGATAATAAGTACGGAAGAGCGGCGTTGGAGGCGACTATGAAAGCAATCATGGGATATGAGAACCCTATAGTACCACCCCCACGTGACTACAAGGGTGATTTCTTCAAAGACGTGGCGGCGGCGCTAGTGGGGGTGGGACTCATTGTCAATAGCGAGAATATGCCAGGGGTTTTGAGTCTCGATAAAGATTATAATAATATGTCAAAGTTCCTCAATAGAATACTCGGGATGCCGGTCGAGTTACAAAATAGACTGTTCAGGTAAGTCGGTATTACAGTAATCTGTGATATTTAATTTGTTTTATAGATATTTTACCGACACTTTGGAGGCTATTATCACCCAAGCGAAGCGTTCCGGCCGTTTTGATTTGGGTATCCTTGATTTAGGGGCTGGTGGTGAGATGGTGAAACGCGTGCGTACTGTCACATTCCTGCGTAAGCACGCCACTGGTACAGCCCCCACTGAGTTGCACACTGTGCACGTAGAACGTGGAATGTCGTGGCCGGAAGCCCTCGAAAAACTCTCAGTGCTTACAGCTGAAGATGAAGGTTTCTACTTGTCCCACCAGATTCGTAACGGCAAACATACCGCTATTTTGGCAGTGGCTGTGGATAGCAACACGCCGAAAAAATCGAAAAACGAGTCGAAGAAGGAGCAAATGTTTTCGGTTTATCGGCCAAATACCGGATTGCAATTTCGACAGGAGAGTCTCGCCGAATTGGAGAAAAAGTACAAGAAGGTTGAGTCGGCCGATGCTGAGGAGGCCTGGACGCAGCAATATGACAGTTCGGTGAATACCTGTTCGCATGCGTATTGGAGAGGGAATTGCCGGAATGTTAATATGGGACATGATTGCGAGGTCGGATTGAGGAGGAGGACCTATAATGTGGTCGCGGGGTCGGTACTATCGGTGTGGAGTCGAGTGGAAGGTGTGTTGGCGAGCAAGAATGGAACGCATAATAATAAGATGCAAGTGATTAGGTTGCGAACGAAAGATGATTTGAAAGTTGTTGGTAAGTTGGAAGTTTTTATTGGGAGTACAGTTTTCTGTAATTTTTTCTTTTTTTAGGTACGTTAATACCAAAGAATTGCGTGGATGCATTGATCGAAGCACTTTCGGCGGACGCGGAAAAAACCGAAGAAGTGACTTTTGATTAGATCAAGTCTGACGTAAAAAATGTCATGTAACGCATACAGGGCCTCAAGTATTCAATGGCACGGATAGTGACATTAAAAATTTTCAAAGACATTGTGACTACTTTAGGTTTAGCGAAAGAAGAGAGATAAGTTCCCAAGTATTTTCTAAAAGTGTGTAAAACACGCTACAAACATCGTTTAATGAAACAAATCTGTGAAAATAGTTTTATTTAGGTAAATGTGTATTTATATGACTTGTAGGTTTTTAAATTGCGTTTCAGTTTTTGTTGTTTTTTCCTCGTTTTTTTGATATATTTTTAAGTTTAGTGTGCGTGATACAAATACATAAGTAAGACTTGCCTTTTTTTTAATTCATTTATATTATTGCATTCATTCAGATATATCGTGTATATTCAAATGTGTTCTGCAGCATAATAGAGATCATTAAACAGGTAGAAATCTGTTTTTGTAGCCTCTCCCCGCAAAATTTTCCCTTGTTTTTCGGCCACAAATCCCACAATTTATCGTTTTAACAATCGACAATCTATGACAAATAAATTAGCATAATTTCATCGGTCGGACGACCTTGAACTCGTATCATGTTTATGAATACCCCGAAAGCGATAAGCTGAAAGGAAACACGTCGCCGACTTGAAATGGAATTCGAAGAAAGTTCATTTCGGTGTGGACTCTCGACGACGATGGACCAAATCAGAAACGGATGGTTCAGTGAAATCAACGATTTGTGGCCCGGACAGTGCATGAGTCTACAAGTTGACGAGGTTTTATACCACGAAAAATCCGACTACCAGGATGTCATGGTCTTAAAAACGTAAGTTTTTTTTTGATAAAAACCATGCCGTGAACTTTGACACTATAAACTGGTCATTGACATGCACATGGGCGTGTTTAATTAAGCCACGCCTTTTACTTTCACTGACACACTTCACTTTTTCGTAGTAAACATCACGGGCGCGCCCTCATCCTCGACGGCATAATCCAATGCACCGAACACGACGAATTCTCCTACCAGGAGATGATCTCCTTCCTCCCCTTATGCGCCCACCCCTCCCCCAGCAACGTCCTCATCGTGGGAGGCGGCGACGGAGGCGTGGCCCGCGAATGTCACAAACACCCCCTCGTCAAACAAATCGTCCAAGTGGAAATCGACGCAAAAGTCGTAGACGCCAGTAAACGTTTCCTCCCATTCATGGCCAGCGGTTTCACCTCCAACAAACTCACGCTCAACATCTGCGACGGTTTTAAATACATGGAACAGCACAAGAACGCCTTCGATGTCATTATCACCGATTCAAGCGATCCGATTGGTCCAGCCGAGAACCTCTTCACCGAATCCTATTTCAAACTGTTGAAAGGGGCGTTGAAAGAGGGCGGAGTTATATGCAGTCAGAACGGGACGGTATGGGCGGGGCTTGATCACGTCAAACAGACGATGAATCATTGTAGGAAATTCTTCGAGACGGTTAAGTATGCCGTGACGAGTGTACCGACGTATCCTTCGGGACAAATCGGGTTTGTGGTGGCAGGAGAGAGGGGCGATTTGACCGTTCCCAAATTTAGGGTGGGGGAGAGGGAGGTGCGCGAAATGGGCCTGAAGTATTACAACGCAGAGGTGCATACCGCCGCTTTTGTGCTACCGAATTTTGTAAAAAAAGTATTGTACCAGTAAAAAATAAAGTGAAACATTTTACAGATTCCTGAATTATCTGTAATGACGTTTTTTGTCTTTGGTCTTTCGGGAGTTTTAATTTTAATCAATAATCTTTGTTAGAAATATTAGTAACTTGTTATTAATAAAATACTGTAACAGTCACCTCATTTGGTGATGCATTAACTCTTAAATATATACAAAAAAAAGTAATCAAAAAATAATCTGGAGATTTCGTCAATGCTGTCAAAAAATATAAATCTGGTAATTTTTTACTCCTAGATATATCACACTTATCTGGAATTCAACAAAACAATCTCATCCTCCTCGTCTTCCGAACTCGCATCCCCGTCAGTATCATCATCATCATCAAAATACGGCCTTGTGATTGGTTTAACTACAACAAAATACCAACCTTTCATGCATTTCAACACCAACACCAACCTGGCAACGGCCTTGCGAACAATTCCGTCTCTTTTGATTCGTCAAAATCCTTGAAATCTTCATCGAAACCATTCTGTGACAACAGACCATAGTCACTCTTCCTTTTGCATGCCACATAACACATCAAAAGTACACCCAAACTTCCGAAACAAACGAATCCCATCACAATAACAAAAGCCAATCGTGGCATACCCCACATTGTATTATCCTTAACTAAAGTAAACATCACCACATGAGACCCAACAACGCCATCTATCGTAAAATATTTGATACTGGAGTGAAACCCGGACGCTGATACGCTCAAAGTATAAGTTCCAGGAGGCATGGCAACACTGTATTTACCCTCGTTGTCAGTTTTAATAGTAACATTTTTTTCGATAATCTTAATCGAGGCGGCTGCGATCGGATGATTGTAATTATCTCTGACGTAACCCTTAATACCGGATATTTCATTCGAATTCGGTTGTAAAATAACGGGCAAATACGCAAATTTTCCATTTTTAACGGTTGTATCATAGGTGGCGTTGATATAACCATGACAGGACACTTCGATCGTGTATTGTCCCTCAGGTAACATAATTTTAAATTTGGCTTGATGATTTCGTGTGACGTCATAATAACGGTTATAACCGACAATGCGTATAGTTGCATTACGCATCGGCTGTTTGCGATCGTCGATGATGAAACCTTGAACACCTATCGAGAGATCGGTTAGGTTCGGTTAGGGTCATGTGAGACTCACCTGTTGTTGTAAATGTCAAAACTGTCATTAATGGAGTTAAAGCCTCGCGCCATATGTAAGGAATATCAACAACTGACGGATACTCGCAACATGTCACTTTACCGGTTATAACCGGAACTCCAAACTCCCTGTATATAACATCAGTGATGGTTTCATCAGTCCCTTTGACGTTTCGATGACACTCGGGTCGATTCTTGAACGATTTTAAATATTTTTCAGCATAAGTTTGAAAAAGGTTAATTTTGCCCCCAGTTTTCGGATAACTAAAATCGGTCATAGAAAAAAATCAGTATGACATTTGAGTTTAAACTTACATTACTCGTCCAGAACCACCTTCGATGTTCAAGACCAAATCGAATTTCTCTTCCATAAGAAGATGTTTAAAAGCATTAGCGACTGATTTTAATTCGCCGTTGACACGAGCGCCCCCTATGACCTGATCACCGACTTGTTTAAAGTCGGCTGTGATATTATTACACGTGTAGTGCTCAGGACGTGCTCTCCCACTCGCTTGTTTATCATAGCCACCCCAGATTTGCTCGAAAGCCGTATCAATGACAGGTATCACGTGAACAATTGTATTATTTAAAATGTCAACGATGACAGGATCACCGATCGAGTGACCACTCAAAAGATGACGTGCGAGATAAATTGACAGTTCACGGCCTAATGGTTGCGTCGCGTACAAGTTGGCCATGATCGCAATGTGGAATTTGAGTTCGTCGGAGGAATCGATCTGAAATTGAAGCAATTAAAAGCGTTAATCAATGTTTAATTGCAGTAATTTTGTTACAAATCATATAAGAATAAAGTTTCACGGAATTTAGTAGGACGCAATAGGCCGGTTTTTTTCTGACAGTTTCAGGTCAATGAACCTGCTACCAACCTTACACTTGAAATTGTCCCAAGAAGTGTTAAAACAATCAACAAAATAAAAGATAAAAATCTCACAATGTGAGCTAAGAAAACTTTTCTAATTATTATAATTAGTGACATGACTCGTAAGCATTTTTTTTGTTTGTTTTGATGTTATTTAAAGAAACTTTCCACTTGTGTTACGACTTTTTAACCTCTCAATGTGACTCTTGAAAAATACAAAATTTTAAATTAATAAATAAACGAATTTAATTGACGTATTTCCGGGAAAAATGATGAAATTTGAAGGTCAGACAACTAATTGTCTTTTTTTCACAAATCCTGAAAGTATAACAAACTGGTTTGTAAACAAATAATTCGTTTTTTATAGCTCCCTCTTGCTATATAAGACTAAAATCGCAACAGCTTTGATTTAGTCAGTGACAATCAGTGCAAACAACATGAAAAAAATCACATCTTGTTTAATACATTTTTGCCTAGCAACTCTATGTTTTGGGGGCAAATTACGTAGTTTTTCACCAAATTAATCACAAAAACAAAATTATTCTTAAATTAATTTCAGCGTCAAGTTTCAAAAAATGTCACAAAAACGATAACAAATGCCTATCAGAAGCCGCCGCTGATGCCATCCACCAATTAAATAAACCGATCAAAGAGGCGAATTTACCGAGTTTGGAACCACTCGAAGTACCATCGTTGACCATCGGCGCCGGAAGTGGACCCGTAGGACTTGAACAAAAATTCAAAAATGTCAAAATTTACGGCTTTACGAAACCCACAACGACGCGATTCGAGTGAGTCACTTTTACTCCCTAGTTACTTACGTATCAAGGGAATAAACAATTGAATAAAGATTGGGTTTATTCCCTGTTGGGAGGAAAATAACTTTTTTTTTCTAATCATGTTAAAGAATTTGTACTTTTCTCAACAGTTTTGAGTTGAGAAAGTTATTCTTCAATCATTTAATTTTTTTCACAACTGTTAGGAAAATTAAATAATAATAACAAAAAAAAAGAATATAAAAAGTATTACAGTCATTATTTAAGATTAGAAAAAGTATAGAATTAAACTTTTGAGAAATGGCCATTTCCACTCCGATAAATTACTCTACTCGCCCTCGGCTCGTATCATGGAAATGCCCAACTTTCTCATTCATTGAATAATCTACTATTTTGTATTTCAGACTCGATTTAGAGAAGAAAAGCGCTCATCTTGAATGTGATTTCGACGAAGTTAAACTCATTGCCGACTACGATATCAACGGAAAAATCCTCTTATTGCCAGTTTATGGTTCAGGACCGGCTCAAGTGATACTGGGTAAGGTCCCACTATCTAAATCAGAGTTGTATTAATTGTTTTTCTATCACTAGAAAAAGTCCACGGTATTGAAAATTTCACTCTCGAAGAGTACGAAAAAAAGGGTAAAAAACATTTGAAAGTCGTTTCAGAAGTATTATCATTGGACCCAAGTTTAATAAAATTCAATTTTGATAATTTATTCAACGGTGATAAGGCTTTAGGTGATAATATTAATCAAGTCGTCAATGAGAATTGGAAAGAAGTGTGGGGTGACATCAAGAGTAGCTATGAAGATGCTTTTGGGCAAATTATCATGGGATTATTTAATAATTTATTGGCCAAAATTCCAATTGAGGAACTTTTGGACCAGTAATATGTAGTTTTTTTTTTTTTAAATAAAATTGAAAAAACCCAGTTATCTGCTGTCAAATTCTTTCTGAACTCACCTCGTGCGTGATTTTGAGCGATTTCAACGTCATCGAAACATAATCATCGCCATTTTTGAACGTGGCAACATTCGAATAGCGATTCTCCAAAGCCCCCATGATCGCATACAGCTCACTATTGGTGTGATATTTGGGATTATATTGATTCTCCCCCAATCCGAAATCATAAGCACTTGCCCAATGCAAAGGATCATCCCTCATCAAACTCACATTATACACAAAACTCCCTTCTTTGGGTACTTCAATCTCGTTCGTGTAACTCTCATACCCTAACGCCTCCACCGTTAAATTATACTTCCCGGGTAACAGAATCCTGTAATAATCGCCGTCTTCGTACGATTTGACATAATGACTGATCCCTTCGACGATGATTTTAGCCCCTTCAATGGGCCGTCCAATGGTACTGCGAACGTAACCACGTACTCCACGTTGCACCTGTTCCATGTAGGTGAGAAGGGCTTCACGATTGTCAAGCCATAAATTGGGGAGGTCTCCAGCCATGGGGTATTTGTAACAACCGATTTCTAAGGTGAGTTCCATGCAACCGGCCACAAGGTAGTTCCAGTCTTGCATACCCCCAGTCACTTCGTACCATTTCGCACCGTTGGTTATGCCGTCTTGGAAGCGCTCCTTCGGGAAAAGGGGACACGGCCCCCCCTTGTGCATCTCGCGATGGGCCTGAAGGAGATAATAAACTTTCGTGACACTTATTTTGAAAAATTTCAAACAACCTCACTTTTTGTTGTTTTTTACATTGGAAAAGAAAAAAAAACACATAAAACACGATGAATCGTTATTGTGAAGGCAAAATTTTGCAATTTTGCTTAATTGAATGCCGGCAATTACAGAGATCTGTAATTTGGCCGGTAATACAGAACTCTACCCACTTACGTCGGCATATTTGTGCGCCAAATATTTGAAAATCGCATCGTCGGGCGACAAATTCTCGCCGTGGCGACCTGGACTGTTATCATCGTAAGGATAATTAGCGACAAGAGCGCCATTGTGGAGATTTGCGGATAGTACGAAAGGCTCCGAGAGGATCCAATCCATCACAGCTCGAGTTTCAGGCTCTGTGAGACTATTAAACTGAAAAAAAAATCCGTAAAATGCCTGAAATTATCCTGAAAATTGGCGTACTTTATTCGTGACGTATTGGTCGGGAAAATTCCGATTCAAATCGACGCCGTGTGCATTGCCTCGCCCATCGCTGCCTCCAGCGTCGCCCTCGTGCGACATTTCGTACCCATCTGGGTTCATGCTGGGCATTAAGTGAATTCGGGTGGTTTCGAGAAGGTTGGTAACCCTGTCATCGGCCTGGTAGTGCTCACACAAGTATTTCATCAGGTAGAGGAGCATTTCACGGCCTACTACCTCATTGCCGTGCATATTTGCAACGTACTTAAACTCAGGTTTACCTGCGACAAGGTTAAATAAAACTGAATTGAGGTCACGTAATACTCACCAGGGACGTGTTTAAAAGGAGTCGAACTTATAATCATGACGTACAAGTCTCTCCCTTCGACCGATTTTCCGATTGAATGCAAATGTGTTATATTCGGATACGTCGAGTTAATTTCTTTCATGAATTTCACCATTTCGTCATAGTGGTGATGCTTAAACAATTGAGTATTGGAGGATATAAAACCGTACTCGTCAAAAGTCGGCCCACTTCGGTCAACAACGACCTTAAAATCATCTGTAAAAAACCGAGGATGGTCAAAAAATAAATACAATCCTCCCAAAGCACATCTTTATTCACTTGAAGCATACATAAAATAAGCTAGTGCCCCCAGAACCACTGTGCAGCGCCCTCTAGTGAACTTTTATTACCTTTGGTTGGCAGCGCCCTCTTCAGAGTGAAATTTTGGACGGTGGTGGTGCCATCTTCAACTGTCACACTAACCTCGTCCGATGGCTCAAACCTAACCAAATCAAGGATTAAAAAAAATTATACAAATAATTATACATACCCGTAAGCCGTGGCATACATTGTGTACTTCCCCGGTAACAACAACCGCCAGTATTCCCCCCGATTGGAAGTGGAGACATTATGTGCCACCTCTTTAACTACCACATCAGCGTCCAAAACCGGCTCGCCGTTCCCATCCCTCACTACCCCCTTCACGCCCCAATGCACAGCCTCCATGAACCTCAAAAGTGCCTCCTTGTTTTTCCCCCATTCCGACGGGAGTGTCTTCGCTCGGGGAAATTTGCAACAACTCAACTCAAAAGTCACTTCAAAACAATTCGAATGGACGTAATTGAAGTCCTGCATGCCCCCTCTGACCTCATACCAAAACGCCCCATTTGTGATACCCTGATTAAAGGTCTCCGTCTGACACGCGCGCCCCCCTTTCATAATCGGGTGAGCTTGCGAATACGTCAAGGCTAGTTTTTTAAACACACCATCATCGGGGGATTTACTCTCATGACAGCATTCGTGACTCGAACTAGAAAAAAGCCAAAAATTGACCCAAATTCTTATTTGACGGGGAAGTACCTAGAGTCATCAAAAGGGTAACTTGCGACTACAGCCCCACCGTGGAGATTCCCCGAAAGTACAAACGGACGCGAGATAATCCAAGTCATGATTGCGATAGTTTCGGGTTGGCGGCCCGATAATATCGTACCTGTCAAAAATAAACAATTGAAAATTGGAAAAACAAAAAAGTTTAACGTACCGGTACGAACCGGATCAAACTGATCCGGAAAATCGCGATTCAGATCCTTGTGGTTGATGTTTTCGCGGCCGATGTAGCCGGGCTTGGACTCGCAGAGGCCCTCCTAAAAATACAGAAACCTGTAATCCAAAAAGTGACATTGGCCGCCTACTTCCTATTGTTGTATAAAAATTGTGTTAAAAACGCAAAATAAATCGTTGATGATATATTATGCCAAAAAAAAAAAAAATAGGTAATAATGCGAATCAATTTTTAATTATTCCTATTCCAAGAAGATAAATATTTACGCAGTTGTGTGGTATTTCCCAACATAGTGATGACACTACAAACAAGATAATTTGTTCTTGTTTCAGCTGGCTTTGAATTTGATATTCGACTCGATATTGTTTATCAAGGCCAACTCACTACACTTTTATAATTCATTTTTGCTTAATTATCACAAACCTGCGAATTTTCAAACCCGTCAGGATTCATCGACGGCATCAAATAAATATCAGTCGAATTAACCAATCTGGTAACTCTCTCATCCTTCCCGTAATTATAAATCAAATATTGGGCTAAATAGATCATCAGTTGTCGCCCCACGGCCTCATCCCCATGCATATTAGCCACATATTTGAACATGGGGGTCATCAATGTTCTGTTTGCTACATTTGCGTTAATTTCAAGCGCCCACAATTCACGATTTCGTACAGATCGTCCTATACTGTGTAATTTTGCGATTTCGGGATGTTCAGTCTCTAATTTTTTAAATAAATTGGTCAATTCATCGTAGGTGTGATATTTCGGTGTAACAAGGAAACTCTCGTCGAGAAGATTCGAACGAATGGAATGAGATTCACTAGACACTAACACTGCGAGGAGAATTATTGCTTTGGAATGCATTATTGCGGGGTTTTCGGCGATTTGGACGAATTAATTGAACATTTTCGCGAGTTATCAGAGGTTGGGTTGACGTTTGACGTTTTGTTGGAAACGTCAAGCAACAGGTCGCTGCCAACACAAGAAAAAAAAAGATATGCAAGCAAAAAACTTAACTATATTAAATATAAATTAATTGTTCTAAATTTAATAATAATAAATTGTTAAATTTAAATATTTACTGTATAAACAGAAAAAAAAAAACGATCGGTATTTTTTATTAGACCTGTGTCTTTTATTGATATCATAAAACGTCTCCTATGACCTAATAATGGACTGGTTGTAGATAAATAGTATAAATTTAGGTTCAATAAAACATCAGAATATTTCACAAATACATGCAGAATGTCCATTTTATCTGCCTCCCAAAATTGTATAAAATTTAGAATAGTTAATACCTAGTTTATGAAATGTATAATAGGTTGCCTACTTTTACTCCTTTAGGGGGGAACAAATAAAATGGGTAGCCTGTATTTAATTTTATTTAAAAAGTAAAATTGTAAACTTCTACTGTCTCATACTGGTTACAAAAAAGATATAATAAAAACACCACACATAAAAATGAACAATATTAAATCATCTCAAATCGGCATTCCGATTTTAGTTTTTTTCGGATTTAAAAAAATAAATTGAACAAGTTTCCCACTCTATCGGCATTAGTGCCGGGGGTTCACAAATATTATAATTAATATTCCTGTTATTTTCGTATGATGACATCGGTTGCCGATTTAAGCGATTGTTTACAGAAAAACTAAATTTTTTTAAAGTATTGCTCACTTTAGTCACATTTATAATCCATGCAGAGTGTTGTTTATCAATTTCAATAATAATGCAGAAAAAACACTTACAAAAGCAAACGACTTTATATATAGTTCTAATGGCAGCGTATCTTAATGAAATGGTGGTCCAATTGTGATTTATAGTCAATTTACATATAGAGTTTTGGTGACGACTTCTTAGATGTTCTGCTATGCCATCAGACGGCCTTCTTTCCCGGCAGTACCGTACCGGACATTTAATTATGGAATTTCGAAACACAGGAAGTGAGATAGTTTCTCCAGGCACTTCAGGCCAGATTTCAGAGACCAGCTCCTCAACGGTGAAGTTTCTCACTTCTGGAAGCATCATCTCAAAACGAAAGAATCGATATTTTGGTTCAAGGTTTCCGCAATCGTAACAGACGGTATGGCCCATACAGCACATCATAGTTTTTCTTAAAATTTTAGAACACAATTTGCAAGACATCTGAAAGTTGTAGATAAGTAAAAGAGTAAAATAAAATTGCAACTTACCGTAAAATTTAATTAAAATTTGATTTCGAACCAATAAAATAACTGCACTGTTCATAGACAACTCTTTTTCCCACACCTCTGCCTATCTGTTGATAAGTTTTTTGATTGATTAAAACGAAGGTGACCAACCGTCCCTGATTTAGCGAGGAAATGTTTACATTTTCATTGTTTTGTCCTGTTTTACGTTTATTTGTTCCGATTTAAGAATCAACACACCTAAGTGTGCAATTTTTTGAGATTTTCAAAATTGGTTATAATGACCAAATTAACTATTAATTTTTCTTGAATAGATTTTTTTAAATGTTTGCAGAGAATGAAAGAGCTCAAAGCAATTCATACAAAAAAAAAATAAAATTAACACAAAACAATAAAATAATAATAATTATTAGATTAGGGCCCAAAACCTGTTTTTGTTTTTATGTCAATATCTTGCATCCTATAGATATGTATTCTTACTATATTTAAGTTTGTATACGGAAACATTAGTAAGACCTATTTTTTGTGTTCTGAAATAAATTTATTATAATTATTTTTATTAATGTCCCGATTTCGAATTTTCTGAAGTTGGTCACCTTAATAAAAGTTTCTATTAATTATTATTTATTTCAAATTTTTGTAGAAATTGTGATAAAAAATACAAAAATAAATTTGAAATAATTTTAAAAATTACAATACTTAAATATTTTGTCAAATTTTAATTAAATGTTAGGCAACCACCAATACACATGTTTTTTTTTAGCTAAATAAATCATAAAACTGTCAAATAAAAAACAAAAATTTAATTCAAACACCATTATACAACATATACATAATTTCATTAAATTAGACAAAAATCAATAGAAATTGCACAGTTGCGCACTTTTGTGAAGTATAACTGGTTGCCTACATTCATAAAATCAATGATAACTTCATTGATAAAATTTCAGGTTTTAGATGGTGGGGTTCAGTTGCATTTAATTTAAATTTGAGAGTGGTATTTGTTTGAAAAATTAATGATTTCGTCGATTAGTTTCAATCTAATCAAATGAAAAATGTGAATGATTGTGAGAGCAACACACTGTTTAAAACTCACCCCACGTTCTAGAATTTTTACCGCTAAAGGATATAATTAAATAAAGATGAAGGTAGGTCAATTTTATTTTTTTTACTGTTGATAATTTCACAAATTACAATATTAGTAATTGATACTTAAATAATTACTATTATTTTTACCTTCACCTTGGCTCTTTTTACTGAAGACAACGTTGTCGCTTCACCTTTGATTCGGTAATTGCAAATATTAACTAACAGTTGCACAATTTACATTAACTGATTTTTTTCCTGACAAAAACATTAAAATCCTTGTTTTCTTCCTTTTAATAATTTCCTTGTGTATCTTCCTGGTGGCTTGACAGAATATAAATTAGTTGATTATTTGAAACAATTCAAATTTTTAACAAAAAAAAACACTTTCGTTCGACCTTCACAGTGATCCATGTCAAGTTCATCCGAATCTAGCCGGCATGGACCAACCGACTTGATTTTCCCCTAACAAAAGTGAAAATATCGCAGTTAGCCGCGACCGCATTTCGAACAAGTTTTAAAATTGCATAATTTTAGTTCCCCGTCGGCGTTTTCCTCCTCATCGTCGTAGGTCACGTGTCATCGACTGTCTTAATCGCCGATAATACAATGTCAAAAATGATTGAATTGACAACCAAAGCGCCATTTTGTCACGTCCACACTGACAGGTAATACCAACTTTGAAAATCACCAGTAGTACCAACCAAATTTCAGAGGGAAAATTCGAGATATGTTGTTCAGTTCCGATCCGCGAAAAATCCGTCAAATGTCGGATGAGTCAATTGCCAAACTTGTGGATATCTGTGTGAATAATGGGGTGCGATCGGCGCATCAAGGGGGCTTTATTTATCCGGGAACCAAATGGTGCGGTCCTGGAACCATCGCGACGAATTTCACAGATTTGGGGTACCACACCAAGGAGGATATATGTTGTAGAGATCATGATAATTGTCCCAATAATTTAATGAGGGGTGAATGTAGACAAGGGATTTGTAATGATTCGCCATTTACGAGGTCGCATTGTGATTGCGATGCGACTTTTCGACGATGTTTGCAGAATGTCAACACTGAAACGGCAAACACAATCGGGGCGATTTTTTTCAATGTGGTTCAAGTGATTTGTTTCAAGGAACGAAGTCCCTGCTCCAAACAACAAAGGTAAAACGATTATAGAATTCCCCACTCTGCCCCTAAAATCTAGTTTCTTTCTTTTTTTTTTTTTGCTTGTAGTGATTGCATGGCAGAATTTGTAAAATCTGGTCGTTATGTTGGTAGTCCTTACCCTCGCTTCGATTGGAGAAATAAACACGAATTTTTTATTAATATTATTTTGAGAAAATTGAGACTGTTGTAATTTGTTGGCAGGACTGGTTATACGCAAGCCGAAGGTGATAAAGTTTGCTCTCAGTGGAATTACAGACCTTCCGAAAAATATGTTCCATTAATGCCTCGATCTTTTAAGTAGAAATTCTACAGGGAACGCAATAAATAAACACACTGTATCACATCTCAGTCAACGATTTAGTACAATAATACGAGTATTTTAGATTTTACACTTAATAAGGGCCACGTTTGGTCAATTTTTGTAGTTTTAGTCTCGAAAACAATAATCAGAGTTGTGATATTTTAAGTTAGGCTGTTTCAATAATATCGTACTGTATTCAGTAGAATGTTTCATAAATGAATGTCAGAAATAAAAGTTTTCATGTCGCAAAATTTGAGTTTACTCGATTATAACCTGACCCTAAAACGGTCTGAGTCGACCGAGTCTCTAGGGCCTCTAAAAGTGTGAAAAACATTAATTGGTTCAATTTTAAAGTTAAAAAGCAGAAAACTATGATTTAAACATTTATTTAAAAAAAAACGTTGAAAGTTGAGCCAAATTGATTGGAAATAGCACAAATTGCTTTATTTCAGTCAAAAATTAGAATTTAAGCATTTATTTTGTTGAAATATCTAACGTGACCCGAGTTAACTGGGAGAAACTCTGACCCGAAGAACAGTTTTTGATTTTCAAACTCGTCCCAATAACATTTTCATCACTTTTTTGAGTCTTTAAGACCTCTAGAAATGTAAAAAACATTATATGATCGATTTTAAAATTGATTTTTTTTGTGATTTTCTTCTTCTAAATTATTAAGAATTGTGCGGTTTTCTCTCGACGCTAGTCGATTCCCCGGAACATTTTATATACAGGATGCGCCAGAAGTCGCGCCCCAGAGAAAAATGCCATGTAAGGTAAGATACCAGGAACATGGAAAGAATGTTAAAAAAATTTTCGAACTAAAAATTTGTTTTTTGAGATTTTACTAAAATAAACACAAAATCAAACTATAATGTTTGCGTTTTCCAAGTGTTTTAGCATGTTTCTTAAGTAAAAACGCAAATATTCGGCAAAAATTGAGTTATTTGTGTGTTTTTCGAGAGTTCAAGAACGTTTTTTAAGCAGAAAGCTTTATTTTTTTCAAGATTTACGTAAAAATAAGTAAATTTTCGACAGAGAAAATTTTGAATCATAATTTGTTAGTCTGGTGAAACATTCAGCTTTTTTCAATTACGTTGACACTGATATTAAAAAAAAAACGAACTAAGTATACAGGGTGTGTCAAAAAGACGGGACACACGTAAGGTAATATAACTAGAAACATAGAAAAAATGTTAAAAAAGTCTATTTATAAAAATTTCAAAGTTAGGAGAGTTTAAATTTTGCACTTTGATTCTATTTATTTCTGTTGGAAAAATAATTTTCCAAGTTTTTAATAAAATAAAAGTAAACGATTTTATTCTTTAATTTTAATGTTGAAAGTCCAAAATTTGAAATTGTAGCACACAAAAGCTTTTTTAGTACTTTTTTCTCCCAATTTATAATGAGAAAAAAATACAGGATGAGCCAGAAATCCGCTCTAGAGAAAAATGTCATGTAAGGTAAGATACCCACCAGAAATATGGAAAAAATATTTAAAAAATTCTATCTATAAAATGTCCGAAGTTATGACAAAGAAGTCTTAAATTTTATATTTTTCTATTTTTCAAGAAAATAGATCAAATTCATCGTTTATATTATTCTATTTTGTTTTTCCATTTTTCAAATTAATTCAAAATTAAGCTTAAATTTTTTGATGATTTTTGAAATATTGTTCCTCAATGAAAAATGGTCGTATTTAGATTTAAAAAATCCATTTTAAAGCTTCAAGTTTCTAATCTTGAAATCTTTTGGCCAAAAGTTGTATGTTTTTATATTATTTTTTTTTTAGTTCAGGGACTTGAAATTTTCTGCAAGATGTTTTTATTATTTTTTGAAAAAAAAATTACATGCAACATTGATTTAAAAAAAGAGAAAAAAGTAACTTTTTTGTTGTAGTAGTAATAAATCTACCGCGTATTCACAAATATTGATGGGGAGACTAATATGTCATTAGGTTTTTTTATAGCCTAATATACGCCCAATAGCTCTAAACTGTTTTCTCGGACCGATTGACAAAAGAATTAAAAAAATTAATTGTTTCTAAGCATGGTATAATTTTTATTAAAATGAAAAAAGCAGTTTTTTCCACCTTTTTCTATAATTATGCGTGTTAAATTTGAAAAAACATATTCGAAAAAAAACTTTTTAATATTTTTGAAAATGTAAACATCAAAAACCAATTCTGTGTATTTTTGAGACAATTTATTTAGCTTTTGCCTATCCTAATTTAACTCATTTCAAATTATTAATTGCATTAATGAAAAATTGATACCCCCCAAGCTGTATTTAGCACTAGATTTACGAAATTTTTAAAAGAAGTAATTTTTTAAAATTGTTTCTGATTTTTTTAATTTAACAGTAGTGTATTATTTTTTAAAACTCAACAACTTAAAGCATTTTGCAACTTTGAACATGTACTAGTTTTTTTACACTTTTTTGCATATGTTATTTATTGTTTATTTCTTTTGTGCTAAGTATACAAAAAATTATATTGTTTTTAAATTATCTAAATATTAAATACAATAAATTCAGCAAACATAGAGAAGAAAAAATTGTTTTTTTCGCGTAATTGTTCTCAAGTCTTGAATTTTTGATCAGAATCGGATATAATTGAGAAATATATTTCTTACTGACTAAATTATTAGAAAGCAAAGTATTGAAACTTTTGCTGTCCCACAACAACATTTTTAAGTTTTTCGATAGCTATTTGGCATAGAATCTGGCATTTTTTTGTTAATGTACAGGGTGTTCAAAATTCGATTATTTTACCAGCCTTTGTCGACAGAAATCCTTGACGGAAAGTTACATCTCCCTCACAAACAAACATCATTGCATTGATTTCATAGGACGCAAAGGACGAATTCGTTAAATCCTCTCCTTACTTATGCAAATTGGCACTTGCAAAATGTGAATTCTATTATTTAATGATATAAGTAGTAACCGCAAATCAAATCATCACTTAGTTTCGTCCCTTGATGCGTTTCAACCAAACGAGGTAAGTTCAAATCAAATCGACTTTTTCTAGATAAAAAAATTTCCAGAATGCGAAAATATCTTCTACTATCTTTACTAATCCTCGAAACGATTTGCTGCGAGTACAACCCATCCAACGACGACACTAAATGCATCTCGCGCGAATTCCAAAAAGGCCAAACCATCTCGTTGAAAAAATGGGGCAACAAATTGGACTTGTCGTTGATTCGAGGCCCAATTTTCGCAGACAGTTTTCCGCTGCTACTCGGAATCAAAGAAATGACATTACGCTCGAGCAACATCTCCGATATCGAGTCCGGATTTTTCCACCAATTTCCCAACTTGGAAAGCTTGACGATTAAAATCAATCACGGTTTTCCCAACATCACGACACGAATTTTCAAAGGCTGTTGCCCCAAATTGACTTCGTTCAAAGTCCTCGACAACAATCTACGCTATTTCGACAACCAAGTCTTCAAAACTATGCCCAAACTCGAGTTCCTTTGGATCGAAAAACAGAATTTGGGCCCTCTCGAGGCCAATTATTTCAGCGGTTTGAGCAGTTTGAAAAAGTTGAGGTTGCAGTACTGCGAGATTAAACGCATCGAACAGAATGCATTTGACGATTTGACGAATTTGGTCAAATTAGAATTGCCGACGAATCAAGTTGAGAAAATTCAACCTGGGACTTTTAAAAATTTGAAAAAGTTGGAGGAATTGCATTTGTCAGGGAATAGTATCAGGAATTTTACCGGTGGGGAGTTCAATGGTTTGGATAATTTAAAACGACTGGAATTGATTGGGAATAAGATAAATTCCTTGAATGTCGAGAAAATTTTGGAAAATTTACCGAAATTGGAACGGATTGGGATTAAATTGACCTTGTTTGAGTGCGACAGGGCCAAATCGTTGGTCGAGAGGATTAAAGAGAATAACATCGAGATTAAAAATGTTGACGAAGTCTTGAAGGATTCGTGTTCGAAGGACTCCAAGGAACAGGATTGAGTCAGTTGTAATTTAAGTAGATGTAATTAATAAATAACATTATTGATAAGTTTTTCATTAAAAAGCCAAGTGTTTCGAACGTACCAACATAAAAAATTAGTTCATAAATTTTCAGTATTTATTTCACTTGATTCTTAAACTCACAAGCCATTAAAATATTCATAAATCACCACTTTTTTTTAATTTCTATTTCGAAAAGCAAATAACAAAATTTAGGTAAGTATTTCAAAAGCCATAAAAAAATCGTAGAAAACATTTTTGTAAATCAAAAAATTGTGTTTTGTTT
Source organism: Tribolium madens (assembly GCF_015345945.1). Classification (NCBI taxonomy): domain Eukaryota; kingdom Metazoa; phylum Arthropoda; class Insecta; order Coleoptera; family Tenebrionidae; genus Tribolium; species Tribolium madens. Next base: position 4,686,873 of record NW_025401041.1, read on the forward strand.
TATTATATTTTATGTGCATCAGAACTCGCACCCAGAGAAAAATACCATGTAAGGTAAGATACCAGAAACATGAAAAACAAATTAAAAAAATTGGTAAAAATAAGTCGAAAAGTCACAAAATTAGAGTAAAAAAATCAATAAATTTGGCATTATTATGGCCTTTTTGAGCGTATTAGTACAGTTTTTGACCAAAATTGATTTTTTTTTTAGTATTCTAGAGTGTTTATTCACGTTTTTGAAATGATTACAAGGTTTTTTCGAAAAATTTTGCTAAAATTGTGTGAGAAATTACCAAATTAGTTTGACATTGATTTTGTTTTATTTTATGTCAGTCATTTATATTGCAAGATCATAACAAAACCTAAAAAAAATTTGTCTTTGAGCAAAATTCTGTCAAAAAATACGATAAAAAACTACCAAATTTGGTTGAAAATGGTGTTTCTTTAATTAAGCACAATTTCGAACTAAAAATTTGTTTTTTGCGAAATTTTACTAAAATAAACACAAAATCAAACTACAATGTTTGCGTTTTCCAAGTGTTTTAGCATGTTTCTTAAGTAAAAACGCAAAAATTGAGTTATTTGTGTCTTCTTCGAGAGTTTAAGCATGTTTTTTGAGAAGAAAGCTTTCTTTTTTTCAAGATTTACGTAAAAAAAGTAAATATTCGATAGTATTACTTGGAGAAAAATTTAAATCATAATTTGTTAGTCTAGTGAAACATTGAGCTTTTTTCAATTACTTTGACACTGATATAAAAAAAACGAACTAAGTATACAGGGTGTGTCAAAAAGGCGGGACACACGTAAGGTAAGATAACTAGGAACATGGAAAAAATGCTAAAAAAAGTCTATCTATAAAAATTTTGAAGTTATAAAAGTTTAAATTTTGCACTTTGACTCTATTTATTTCTGTTAAAAAAATAATTTTCCAAGTTTTTTTTTGCTACAGGCTATTATAAGAGGAAACAAGAAAGCTGTATGCTAAATTGTAACTCTGTTTAATGTTATTTGTGGCTTTTATTGTCAAAATTTTTGTCTCTTTACTAAATAACTATAAAAAAAACAAATACAAGATTGTCGGTATCATTAAATATACATAAAAAAATGTCAAATGACGACAAAATAAAAGACAAAATTTTTTGACATAGAATTTTTTAAACATTTTTTCCATTTACTGGTATCTTATCTTAGTTGAAATTTTTCTCTGGGGCACAAGTTCTGACACACTCTGTATTATAATAAACAAACTGTGTTTTAAAAATTCTATACAACCAAGAATACACATTTTTTTAATTATTAAACGAAATTGCCTTAAAAATAAAAATAAACTTTTATTAGTAAAAAATCTATCAAAAATGTGTAATTACTTGTTTTTGGTGTGTATGTAATTGCGGTTAATATTAATATAACTAACAAAAAAAAGCGTATTGTTGGTTGCATTCCCACAAAAAATAAACCTTTTCTTCAGTTTAAATATTTATTTCACATAACCATTAAAAATCTCATAAATCAACGCATTTTTTATTTTATTGCACACATTCCTTTTACAACATACTTCAAACCGAGTCAAGGTAAGAAAAGTTCATCTTCGGGCACCCTCGAAAACACCTGATTTATAGTCTGCTTCCAAACCATTCCCATGACTTGATTGAAAGCTGGCCCCACGTCGGCATAAACCGTTTCTGAATTTTCATTAAGTGTCTTAACGACTTCTTTGCTTAATTGTTCATTCCCATCTATAATATTCTCAAAATCGAAAACAATTCTCTTCGGTTTGAAACCGAATTTAAAATCGGTGACTCTCAAACAAGTTTTATTTTTTTTGATATAGCGCTCGCATTTCGCCTCGTAATCACCATCATAATCGTCTAAAAATCATTATTAATTAAACTAATTATAAATTGTCATTACGCACATAGATAATTAGTGCATTTGCCGTGTCCATTGATGGGAAAAATCAACAATTGGCCCGACATGGTATAATCAGAAACCATTCGAACAAGAGAACCTCGAACTTTATAATTCCAGTAACAATTATCTCCGGTAAAGTTGGCTCTGGAATGACTTGTTATAAATTTTTATGACTCGCACACTCACACATACTCGCTATCACTTATACTCGAATTAGTCATTCCATAAATGTCCATATTTTCGTAGATTTGGTGTAAAGTAACAGCCCCCGATGTGTTATTCCCTAAATCGATTTTTTTAATATGAAAAGGCTCCAAAGGCACAATCCCTAAATCCTTGTTGCCTTGAGCGAATTTACGACTGGCATCTTGAGCGCTTTCTTCCAGACATTTGTTGAAATTGGGGTCCGACTTACTACATTTACGAATATTTGACGCTTAAAATAATCAATTATTTATAATTTGGGAAATTTTAATTGACTTACGCAATGATTTCGACGAAATTGGGGCAAAAAATAGGCCCAAAACAAACAGATAGAGCATTATTTAAAGTGTTTACAAAAAGTAAAAAACCTGTTTTATAAAGTTGAAAACCTTGTATTACAAATTGCGCAATTTGGCACCAAAGTGCGATTTTCAAATAGTGACAAGGTCGCCAACCTGACAAAAGTAAATTCCCATTATTTTTTTACAAAAAAAAAAAAATGAATGTTAACACAAAATTTAATCAAAAAAAAGCTGAAAAATCATAATTGTTTCTGAATTTTTTGAGAGTTTTAGCACGTTTTTCCGTGATTTCCCTTAAATAAACCAAGACATTACCAAATCACATCTAAATTGACATTATTGTTGCCCTTTTCAAGCGGTTAACCAAAACTTAAAACTTTTTTGTAAGATTTTGTTAAAAAGGTCAAAAAATCACAAATTTTGGGTTAAAAAAAAAACATAATTTTTGACTCTTTTGAGTGTTTTATTATAATTTTTAACTATGTAGAAATTTCTGAATAAACAAGCCAAAAAAATCACCAAATTAAGTTGAATTTAAGCACGTTTTTGGGTTTTTTCCACAAAGTGAAAAAAACATTATCATTTTTGTCTTTTTTGAGTGTTTTATCACATTTATCTTAAAATTTTGTCAAAAAGAAGCTAAAAAACACCAAAATGTGTCGAAAATAGTGTTATTTTTGTCCTTTTTGGAGCGTTTTTACACTAAAAACTATTTTTTTTTGTAAAAGCTTAATAAAAATTCACTAAACTAAACCTAAAATGGTGTTGTTTTACTAATTTTACAGCGTTTAAACACGTATGTCCGCTACAAAAAATTTATAAAATTTTATATTTCATAACATTTCTAATTTCATTAAAAATAGGCTGGAAAATTAGCGAATTAAATCAAAAATAGCCAAAAAAGCACGTTTTTCTAGAAACAAACTTAGTTTTTTTGCGAGATTTCACTAAAACATGCTGAAAAATCATTAAATTACATCGAGATTGACGTTATTTAGTTCGTTTTGAAACTAGAAACTAATTTATTTAGCAAAATTTTGTCAAAAACAAGCTAAAAATTAACTAATTTACAAGTTATTTAATTAATATATAACTGTAATCTCTGAGTTTTGTTTAAAAATTTATCCAAAAAAAATTATTTTGTTTTTAAATCATTTAGGGAATTTTTAATCGCGTGATTGGCGTTTGCCCACTTTCGCACTTGTCAGATTTCTCACCCACTTTTCTAATGGCGAATAAAAGTTAAAACGTCAAATGCATTAGTCACCTTTTTTTATTTATTTACCGTTTTGTTTCGGCTTAATTTCCTTAAATTCGGTTAAATTTACGATTGCGTTGTGTTATTTGGTGATAATTTTTGCATTTAATCATCATCCATTTTAGTCAAGATAAGTGTTTATCTCAATTGTTCTTTTGTTGTAGTGTGGGTTTTAATCTCATTGCGGTGAGTAGATTTGAGTTTTTTTCGATAAAATCGAATTCGTGTTTGTTAGAAATGGAAAATCCTTCTGGAAGTCGTGCCCCCAATAAACTGGAGCAAACTCAAGCTCAAGTCAATGAAGTCGTGGGGATTATGCGAGTCAACGTCGAGAAAGTTCTTGAAAGGGACCAGAAATTGTCGGAATTGGATAGCCGGGCCGACGCCTTGCAAGAAGGGGGCAAAAGGTTCGAGCAACAAGCGCAGAAATTGAAGCGCAAGTACTGGTGGAAGAACTTGAAAATGATGATTATTTTGGGAGTTATTGGTTTGGTGATTTTGATAATCATCATTGGTAAGGGATAAGTCACTAAACTGACATTTCAATTGTCATAATTCTTTTTTAGTGTCAATTTCGAACTCAGTGGGCAGCAGCAACACCACCAAATCGGTTGAATCTACACCGTCTTCCAATCCTTAAAAATTTACTTTGTATAAAAAAAACACGTGGAAGTGCCTTGGGTTTAAAGCACAAGATATAAATATTTAGTTGTATGTTAAATATTTAAAAATATTTTATTATAGTTCAGTATTGTGATGTTTCAATATATTTTCTTTGATGTAGAAGGCGTGTCCAAATCCTGAGCTGTCAGAACTTTCCGATCCCCTCGATAGGTGGCGTTTGTGGTGTTCATCGCCCGGTGTTTAACCTCCTTAAGTCTATCCTCATCCCCTCCACTTTGACTCAAGTCATTATTACACAGCTCATCATAGATTTGATTCAATTCATTGCTAGGAAAAATGAACAATTTTCCGCACTTTTCCATATATTTCTGGGCCAATTTTTGGTATTCGTCATTTGTTTTCTGAAACTCAGCAAAATCCTCATCTTCTTCGACTAGATTTTTGAATTTTTTCAAACAATTGTCATACGGTGTTTTGACATTTATGTCACCATTTGACAGGTCGTAACGTCGCATAAACCGAGGTTCGAGTCCCAAAGGTTGGACAAGGGCACAATATTGGAAAACTTCATCTATTCGCATTTTATTATAGATAAAAACCACATCTAGTGACTTGTTAGCTCTGTGAATTTCATAAATTTCGCATAACTTGTCAAATTCGGTCTGTGTTAATCTAATTTTCACCCAATCCCTACAAAGCGATGCGTTTTTGTCAAAATTTGACGTTTAGTCATGACTCACTTGACTGGTTGCTTGTAGTATAAACCATATAACAAATAAATAGCGCCAGCTTGGATGTAGGGGTCAGACGAGAACAGGAATTTTTTTATTATGAAAAAACAGTTCTCAAGGAAGGCTTGAAACATCAAAATGTATTGTTGGTCCCTAAAAAATCCGCATTTTCTTAATTTTGTCAAATAACATTAAAAAAACATTACTTAAAAATCGACAGAAAACATTCATCTTTCCACAAATTTGCAAATGTTGTAAAGCTGAAATTCTGGTGTTGTTGGAATTTTTGTAAAAAATTCTCACAATCAGACTGAAAAGCCATGGCCAACTGGGCATCGTATTGGTAAATGTTGACTTGTGAGGGCTTTTTGGCCCACATTGAGGTTAGATCCATTATTAATCCTTGAAGCCAATATTTTTACGAAAAAAAACAATAAAAACACTCACTAGTTGATTGTAAGAGACACACTTTACACTTCTTTCAGTTTTAAGCGACTTCCCCGATGCATGTAGCACTATTACCAACCAAATTTGACAAATGTACCGCCAACAAATCAGTTGGCAATAATGATTGTATGGGAAAAACGAGCCAAATGGCTTCAAATTATCTTCAAAGATGTGATTTTCATTAGAAAGATTATTTAGTTAATTAATAATTTAATCAAATAAATTTTAAAAATATTATTTGAATTTAATTCAAACAAAATAAATAACAATTCCAGTATTAATAATTTATGTGTTTTACGTCACAGTTACTCATTACGTTACGTTTATTACGTTACAAATACGTTTTACGTTTAATAAAGATATAAATTGACAGGTTTATATTTTTTGATCTACATTATTTGATGTTGCCAACTTAATTTTGTAGTCATAGGCTTCTTATATCTTATTTATAAAACGTGTGTTCATTAAAAAAATCTCAAGAGTGCTTTGAGAACTATTTTGCATGTCTTTGATTAATTCATTTACCCACTTGTCAAGATGACAAATAATTAAAACTCATTAATGGACAATACATATATGACTACATACACGTTCACCCACTGCAAGTTTTTTAGCGAACACACGTTATTACACAATGTTGCCAACTTAGTTTTAAAATCACAGGCTACCTTGATCATAATAAATTTATTAACTTCTTCATTTTATTCTACACAATTTTTTTAAGTGAAAAACTTTCTTGTTTTTAATCTAGAAGGTTTCTTATTGTTCAAAGATAAAAACGAGTCAAGACCGTGTTTTTCATTAAAAAAATTACCGTTTTTACGTTGGTTTCGGATAGAATCATTGTTTGAAATTTTTTTGGCCGTCCCTAATGCGCATATTTGCGCCCAAAACGTCGTCCCCTCGCTCACATCGGTCCCTTCGAGGTTAATAAGGCCATCTAAATATAGCGCAGTATGTTTTGAAGTCCGTCTTAAAGCCGGTAGTTCCATTTTGCGTGCGTATTTTTAGTAAAATTTCGAAAATCGAAAGTGCAAATCCCTTAAATCGCCCCTCAGGTGAGTTTCATCAATAATATTCGCCTTAAAAGCGTCAAAAATCGGTTTTAACGAAAACGGCAACTTTATTGATCTCCGGACATGTTCTATATTTAGGTCCCCGGCTGATGAGTGGTCCTCAAACAACAATGGAGGACCAAGTCGAAGTGATTAAATCGAATAAAGGGGGTATGAAAGTGATACACAAAGGGTATATGTATACTGTTCACAAAAAACGACAATGTGGGGGTATTAGATGGCGCTGTGCTCAACGTAGTCTCCATTGTAAGGTAAGTAACGCCCAATGAAAATCGACGATTGGTGATTGGTCGATTTAATTGAGCCAACCAATCACAACCTTTACAGGGGAGCATCTCAACGGGGGTTGATGGGCCTCCCAAGGTCAACATGCCCCACAATCATTTACCCGACCTTCATTCCGTAGCCTTGGCTCGAGGACGACAAAATGAAGATTTCGGGTCATTGTCCCAACTCGTCGATGTAAAATTCGAGGAAGATCCAGGTATTAATTTATTAATTAGCAGAAGGGGTTAATAAATCGATTAAATGTGTGGGGGGTGATAGTTTTAAATTAATAATGACAACTTTTGAGAACCGCAGACACGATCATTGTGGTGCTTTGTATACTTGTCTCTGATCGGGACACGTCTTGTGCTTTTCTATAAACGGTTAAACCGGTCGGTTCGGGTGCAAAAAACCGTTTTGTGGGGTTGTTTGTGGTCACTGGGTGAAAATTCCGGGTTAATGGTTGCCGGAAGTGGACCGTATGGTAAGGTTATGTTGCGGGTTTCTCTGCCAGGGGGTGGTACCAATCTCCAAACTTAACCCCAATGGTTTTTTTGGTTCTTTAACCGGAAATTTTGTTATTGTTGTGTCGGTGGTTGAGCGGCGTTGGGTGACAGTTTGGGTGCCACTGGTCCAGTTTATTGTTTGTCGCCGCTAGCTCTGATCCTTGTTAGCGTGTTTAGTGTGGAATTTTTCCAAGTTTTCAGGCCCAAAAGGCCATTTTTATGTCGATTTTTCAATAAAATGACTGAAAATCCGGTAAGAAAAGTGCGGAAAAGCAACTTTTCCACCGACGAAGTGGACGTCCTTGTGGACTCGGTGAGGGCCAATTACGGGGTTTTGTACGGAAAGGACGCCAAAAGGGCCACCAATCGCTGGGTTAGACAGGAAGCATGGCTGGATATTTTAGGGAAAGTCAACGGTGTTAGCATTGAAAAACGCACCTTGCAGGAGGTTAAAAATAAGTGGAAGAAGTGTCAATATGCGTTGAAGGAAAAGGGACAGGGGGCTATTGGGGACGACGCCGGAGATAGCCCCTGGGAGGATTTCGTGGGTAGGTTTTCCGGTTTGTTTACATACGGTTGAGAACCACTGGAATGTGACAAGTGACACGGCGCCAAGTTCAAATTTGTTTGTATACAGCGTGAACCGATCAAAAATTCATGAAAATTGATTCAAATGACTCAACGATGCGTTATTATTTTTTAATCTATTATTCATCGAACTGCATTAACATTTGTCCTGCTGTCTTGCAACTTTCTTCACGTTTTAACGATAAATTTCCCCACAAAATAAAAAATACAGAACTCTGTAATTCGTTTTCTTTTGATTTGTTATCAATGCAGTATAATTCAAACATGAGTCATTGTCATTAAACTTATTTATTTTAAACTATTACTTACCTCAAAAATGTGAAGAAAATATGTTAAAAATACAGAAACCTGTAATTTTCTTTTCTTTTCAAATATTTTTAACTGTACGTTTTTCACTTTCTATGTTAAAAATATACTACAAACAGAGAGCAATGCTAAAACAACGTGTAAATAAAAAAAAATATATATGAAAAATACAGGTTCCTGTAATTTTTTTACTCCACAAGACAGTACAATTTTGTCTTTTATTTTTTTAAAACGTTTTACCGCCCAAATTTTGACCACCCCCTGGCAAAGCCCCCCTCCCCGCGTATACTCGCACCCTCCTGCACCCCTCCTTGCAGCCCCCCCTTCGCAATGCGTCGCAACAACCGCCACCGCCGCCACCTTTACAACGCCTACGATCTCGAATTAAAAAAATCCGTTGTGATTTTCGCCGAATCGAACGGTAACAAAGAGGCTCAAGCCCGTTACGGCATCTCGGAGGCTAACATTCGACGTTGGCGTCGTTTAAAAGACGATCTTTTCGGACGACCACTCGATTACGATCGCGGTAATTTACGCGTACGCAAACGAGTTAATTACAAAAAAACGAAAAGTGAAAAAGAAGACGATTGTAGTAGTGTAGGTGAGTCATGTAGGGGGCCATATCGCCTACCGATTGTCTTTTATTATTTGACATTTCGTAGATTCGATGCCGTTGCAAGAGAGATTATCAAAGATGGCAGCACAGGAGAGAATTGCTGGTCAAGTATTGAAGAGTCAGCCACTTTCGCCGACGAAATTAAAAGTGACGAGGCAAGGGCCGAGGATTGTTAAACCACCAGAGCCGCCACAATCGCCTGTTAATGAAGAAATGTGTCTGAGGTGGAATAGTCATCACTCGAATATGCAAACGGCCTTCCCTAGTATCTTATCTAAGGAACAATACGTCGATGTGACTTTAGCCGCTGAAGGAAAAACACTCAAATGTCACAGGGTTTGTGAGAAGGAGTTGTGGGCGTGGCTCCGCCACGCCCACAACTCCTCATCTTATATCCCTTTTTTTCAGTTGATCCTATCATCGTGTAGTCCATATTTTGAGGAGATTTTGAGTGGGATTAGTCCGTTCCAACACCCAGTACTCTTCATGAAAGACATCCCGTTTTGGATTTTGAAATCGCTGTGTGATTTTATGTACGCAGGGGAAGTCCATATTTTCCAAAACAAACTCGAGGAGTTACTAACTGTTGCCGAGGCACTTAAAGTAAGTTCTAATCAAAAAATTTCTTTTCAGTAATTTTCTGATAGATTAAAGGTTTGGCTGGAAAATCTACACCTCCTGATCCCCAATCCGAAAACAAAGAAACGAAAAAGAAAAACAGTCAAGGGAAACATCACACACCACCTGTCAGAAAACATCCGATTTATAATCAAAACAGTTTCGAATCGACTAGTCAGGATTACGATGATGACTTACTAGATCCATTAGATTTGTTAGAACCGTTATATGAAGAGGCAGCTGAGGAGAAAAAACCGGCGGTTACTAAACCAAAAGAGAACAAATATCAATATCAACCGGTTAAAAAACCGTTTGGGAGAAGATTGAGGAAGAGAAAGTATTCAGAACAGCAGAATAGAGAACCGGTAGGTTATTTAAAATCGGTTAGGTAATTTTTGAGGGTCTTTTTTTCATTTTCAGTCTCCTCCTCCCGTCTTCTCCTTCCGTAAAGGCACCCGTTCCCGTCCTAATGTGAAAATCCCCAAATACTACCACCCCGAATACACCAACCCTCCAAAACCGGCTCTCAATTCCCAAACCGATCCTCTTCTCGACGTTGACGAAATCAAAACCGAACCGATCGACGTCGAAGACAATCTAATCGATTACAGCGACGAAGACCACTACTTGGAAAACTCCCTTGAAACGACCAATTGCGACAGCCCCATCATCATCACAAGCACTAAACCTAACCTTCCTGATAAGTTCAAGAAAATTAAATTAACCAAACCGATCATAACGGAAGTGCATTCGATTGAAGAGCCGAATCCACCATCAGGTGGATTGGAAGTGATTAAAATAACGGTACAACAGCCGGAGGAAAGTGGCAAAGAGACGGAGGAAGTGACTCCAGAACCAGAACCAGAAGCACTTATAATTCGAACGGAACCAGAACCTGAAGAAGCGATCGAGCAGACGGAACCGGAACCTGAAGAACCACTCCAAGGAGTGGTGATTGCATGCACGGAAGGGGGAGTTGAAGAGACTGAAAAAATGACTGTTGAAAATGAAAGTATTGATGGTCATGTGACCGAAAATGGCGCCGGAGAAGAAGAAGAAGAAGAAGTTGAAAAACAAGATGGCGATATTGTGGTTCCTGTTCAAAATATACAAATTGAGAATGTTAGAAGTGAAAGTATGGAACAAGACCAAGAGGTGAATCTTCAAGAAGAAGAAGAAAGAAGAACAGCATCGTTGAATCATCTCGAAAAAGAAGCAATGAGTGTTGCAGATGCCATCACAATGGAAAGTCAAACCGATCCACCCGATATTGAAGAAAAAGTGTAAATAATTATATAATTGTCTAAGTAAGGGTTTTAAGCGTCTACAATTTTGTAAATAAGATTTTGTTTTATTTTAGTACAGAAACTTTTATTGTTTTCTTCAAAATATTAATTTTTTTTTATAATTGTAATTAGCGTGTAATAACATGGATAATAATTAATTCGTACTTTGCTTACCTTTTCCTGTTGGATAATTAGTTTTTCTGCAGTTTGGACAATATGTGATAATGTGGAATTTGGCACAATAAACACGATTTGATATTTGAAATTTTTTATTTCAATCATGAAAAAATCTTAAGTAGGCAACCAACAATTCAACGACTATTAAATTGACTAAAACTAATCAAACGATTTGGTTTTTGGATATATTACCTCAGAAATAACTTTCTAAACACGAAAAGTGCATTTGGATCAGTATTTAGCCCCAATTTTAATGTGACAACCTTGACAGCTGTCAAATGTCAAAAGTAAATTAATCAATTTGTAAAAACCATTATTTCTACTTGTTGTTAAGGAAACCGAAGAATTAGTGTTTGTGAACTCAATTAATGCCAAAAAGAATAATTAATTAGCCAATTGTTGTCAAAAATTCTATTTTGGCCAGTCATGTGACAGATATCATCTGTCAATTGTCAAAGTACATTTGTTTTTTTTAAACGTCAAGTGCCCCCGTTCCAATGCCCTAGACCCCAAAGTCATTGTCATTGCCTAAAACCACATCAAAAAACAAATAAAACTCGATAAAAATGTGAGAACCCACTTGACACAATCAACTCATCACGTCAACAAGTATATTGATTTTTGTACAACCCACGTATTGTCTCACCCAGTGTTCGATTTGCAGTGATGATGAATGTGACAGCAGCCCCCGATACCTCGGGGGCCACCATCGAGAATCTCTACCCGGCGTTGACCGAATGTTTCGCTATAATTTTGTGTGGTTATGCTGCTGGAAGAATGAACATGATTTCGGAAACGGAAGCGAAAGGAATCAACACATTCGTTGGCACTTTTTCACTTCCATCTCTCATTTTCATGTCTTTGGCCGAACTCGATCTCAGTTCGGTGAATTGGTTGTTTTTAGTCGCGATTCTAATCGCGAAAAGTATAGTGTTTTTCTCGGTGATTGTGGTAACACTGTTGGTTGGCAGGCCTGTAAATTTGGGTCGTGCGGGGATTTTCGCCATTTTTTGCACACAAAGCAACGATTTCGCCATCGGTTATCCTATAGGTAAGTGGGGTGTTACAACATGGTTGCCAACTTAAAATTTCATTTCAGTGGCAGCACTGTATAAAACAAGCCACCCCGAATACGCCTCATACTTGTATCTAATGGCCCCGATCAGTCTTGCCATCCTAAACCCCATCTCGTTCGTATTTATGGAAATTGGACGTCGACGAGATGGTAACACTGATTTTCTCCTCGACGGTGATTTGGCAACATCGCGAAACATTCACCGATTTAAAATGGTGGTTTCTGTAGCGAAAAGTATTTTCCTAAATCCGATAATATTCATGACGATTTTGGGAATTTTGGGGAATTTTGTTTTCAGACACCAAATACCCTGTTATCTAGGGGGAGTTTTAGACGTACTGGGAAAAGCGTTTTCGGCTAGTGCTTTATTTTTGTTAGGTTTGCGAATGGTTGGTAAAGTACATAAATTACGAGGAGCTACTCTTGTAGTTCCTGGGATTTTAATAATGGTGAAATTGTAAGTTACGACGCCATTTTGATTATTTCAAATGTCTTTCTTTTTTTCTCAAGGATTGCTCTACCTTTAGTTACCAGAGAAGTTGTCAGTATTTTACACACCGGGTATAACAAAAGCGAAACGATGGATTTGAGCACTTATGGGTTTCTTTATGGTACCTTCCCATCAGCGCCTACTGTCTTTGTATTCGCTACACAATATTTCATAGATGTTGATCTCGTAATTACAGATTCCTGTAATTGCAAATAATTGAATTGAGTAATATTTATTGTAGATTGCTAGTGCTATGGTAGCTTGTACATTTATCAGCGCCCCTTTGATGTTTGTCTCTGCAAAAATGATAACAATCACAAAAACAGACCCATCGGAATATATTAAACAATTAGATTCTTTTACTTTAGATATAAGCATTGTTGCCATAATTGCATGCGGTTGGGTAATTTTAGTTTTTATTCTTACGAAAAAAATCACTAGATTACCACACAAAATCACCGCTTGCTTGATTACATCGCAGGTAATTTGTACAAAATGATGGGTCATTTTTTTCAATTGTTTTTTCAGCTTATCAGTTGCCTGGGTGCTGTTTTATATAATACACTTCCACAGAAAGAAATCTGGGCGAGTTATATACCATCAGTTTTCATTATGGGTGTTTACAGTACACGCATCTGGACCACAATCCTCGCTGTAACTTTATTATTTTTACAGTGTAGAAGTCTCTGCTACGTATTGAAACTACAACCGATTTTTTTCACAATCGGTTGGGGACTTCCCACAATTTTGATAGTTATTTTAGTGTTATTTGACAGTAAAAATCTCCGGCCACTCGATAAACGCAACCCCAATTTCGTCTACGGCACGTATCAAGCAGTCGTGGCCATAGCACTCTTAGTTTTATGTTTCATCGGTAAGTTAATTGATCAAGTCGGCTATGATTAATTTTGACAATTGACAGTTACCGCCGGTTGTTTGATTTTACAACAGCGCTATCATCGTCGCTTCACCCGCTATCTAGATTTAGCCCAGGATATTTCCTCCGATTCACCTACTCCTGAAATTGAAAGTCCGAATCCGGGTACGAGTTCCGACTCCGGTATAAGTCCGGGTAGAAGCACGAAATGTGGCGCTTTACCAACTATAAACGAAGGTTGTTGCGAAGAAAGTCCGGTCGATATTGAGGATTTATTTCCGGTGAATGGTGATACCGGACTTTGTCCTTCACGATTCGGTTGTCAAGGACCAAAACGTGAACAGTGTCAAGGGATTGTGAGACAATATCAGGAAACCATCGACGATGACCTTGAGTTTATCGAAGAGGAGCCGGAATTGCACGAACCACAGTTTTTGAGACACACTGTATTATTGATTTTGTTGCTATGCTCGATGTTTGTGGTAGGTTGGCAGACTTGTCATTGATACGATTTTGTGTTTTTTTTTCAGGGGTTGGCATTATCGATTTGGACACTTGTCATGGAACAGGTTTCGGGGATTTACATCGAATTGTCGTTTCTCGATGCGACTTTAAATTTCGGCCAAAGTATCATTGTTTTCGGTATTTTCGGTTTGGAATTGAAAGAGGTCGCTTTACCTTTGTTAAAATTGAAGAGATTGATCTGGTATGGAAGTAATAGTTTAGTGCTGCCATCTTGGCATGAATTGTCACCGGAAACGCGCCATATTTGCGACCAATTTGTCACCCATCATTTGCAAAGTTGTCGTAATGCGATTGCAAGGGATAAGAGATGGCGTATTAAGGTTTATAAGAGTGTCTTTACTGGAATCGAGTTCGTTGATTGGCTGATTGCGGTGGGGCTTGCACGTGATAGAGGCCAGGCTGTGAACTATGCAAGACATCTGATCGAAGGCAAAGTCTTGAAGCACATAAACGGAGTTTACCACTTTTACGATAGAAATCTATTGTATACTTTTGTTTAGCTTATTTGAAGCCAAAGATTTATTTTTCTATGTCAAGTGATACAACGATGTAACCATGTTTAGGGGTTGTGATTTTTGGTTGGTCACAGTGTCATATCAGGGCTTGCGTTAGTAATTATTTAAGTCTGAACTAGACAATATATGTGTGATGCAAATGAAACGTCAAAAAATAATTAGTCATTTATTGTTGGCCCGGCATTAACAGTCCTCGTCCCATTGTTGTCTTCCCTGTTCCCTCTCTCGCCAATACTGACCGTCACACTCACTACAAAACAATTACAATCTTATCACTTTTCTTATCACAACTCACCAATAATGATTGTCAATACAATCAAGCTAACGATGATCAAAATGATCAACATTTTGATATTTTTCCACCAGTATTTTTTCTTTAGTTTGCCGGCTTGTTGCTCGAATTGTTTTCCTCCTTCGATCAAATCTTCAGCGATGGTATTCATCCGTTTTAAATTTTCTTCCCGCTCCATGACTTTTTCAAGATTCACTCGCATTATATTCACCACTTCGTCTACTTGAGCTTGCGTTTCTTTCAATTTTTCAGGCGATGAATCTTGCGTAGGACGCTCCATTTTTGTTAAACACACGCGAAAATTTACACAAAATAAAAACGATAAACACCACTTGCTTATCTTATCGACGTTATCAAAATTATAATTAATCGGACGCACAAAGGAAATGGAGGATTAAGTGAATTTAATTGATTTTTTCCATTATTCAAACGTTTAATTAGTTTATTAGTGGGACTTTTGGAATTTTTTGTATTGTTGGTTGCATAATAGCCCAAAATAATTATTTACTAAAATTGCCATAAAATATGCAGATAATCCTCAAATGGTTTATTAACTCTATAATAAAAATTATCTTTATTACCATTTTTTGTATAAGTTTTACATTTAATTAAAGATCCCCAATTTTTTGTCACCACTGCCAACCACAATTAATACAGAAAAAAAAAATTATATGCTAATCTAATGCTTCCAAACAAATTTCCGATTAAAAAATGTTGCATGATTGTAAAATTAATATAATAAGTTGGCGGTATAAACTATCAACAGGGCAGCCAATCAATAAACTAAAATTCATTGAATCCAAATTTGAAAAAGTTGGCAAATTTACACCGATTTTCATTAAATTATAAGATTATGATTTAAATTTTTATCATTTCAATAGTGTGAAAAGTTTATTTTTTTTATATAAACTGAGTGGTGAGGTAGGTAAAAATATTACATTAGCTTTATTTAGTGATTTTTGACCAGATATAGCAAAATCTTGCAAAAAAACAAACTTTTTAGTTTACAAAATCTACTTCAACTTTTGAAAAAGATAAAAGTTACATCATTTTCGATTCAAGTCTGATTCTTCGGCTTATTTTTAACAAAATAATTGCGAAATGGGTGCGTTCTTATCTAACTAACGTTCTAGAACGCTCGAGAAATGCAATTTTTGACTTAATTTATTGTCTTTTTGGTTTGTTTTAGCAAAATTTCGCAAAAAACTGAGAATTTGGGACAAAAAGTGCTAAAAACTATTTTCTTCAACAAATTTTCGAGTTTTTCAACTTATTTTTGTCTTAATTTTGCTCAAAAACCAGTTAAGTCGAGTGAAACAAACAAAATAATATCAATTCTGTATTAATTTTTTGGTCATTTTTGGCGAGTTTGGACAAGAAGTAAGTCGAGCGAAATAAGCCAATAAGTAATATGTTTCGATTTTTTTTATTTTGATTTCAAAAATACAGGGTGCCCCAGAGAAAAATGCCATATAAGGTGGGATACCAGGAATGTGGAAAAAATGTTAAAAAAATTGTATCTATAAAAATTCCAAAGTTGAGGGTTTAAATTTTGCACTTTGACTCTATTTATTTCTGTTGGAAAAATAATTTTCCAAGTTTTTTGCTACAGGCTATTAAAAGAGGAAACAAGGAAGCTATATCCTAAGTTGTAACTCTGTTCAATGTTATTTGTGGCTTTTATTGGCAAATTTTTTCTACCTTTACTAAATAATTGTAAAAAAACATATACAAGATCAACAGTATCATTAAATAGACAGAAAAAATGTCAAATGTCAAAAATTTTTGAAATTTTTTTAAACATTTTTTCCAAGTTCCTAGTATCTTACCTTATTTAATTTTTTTCTCTGGTGCGTGAGTTCTGGCGCACCCTGTATGATCGAAAAAGGCAAAAATAACACCACTTTTGGTTTATTTTGTTGAATTTCTCGCTTGTTTTTAAGGAAAATTCTCGACTTTATTGTCACCACTGCCAACTTATATACATAGTACTCCTATCTTCTATATTTTTGAAAAATCAACAATAAATACAGAAAAATTTAGTTATTTGAAAAAAATGTGATGCTGTCAAATAAAATTTCGATCAAAAAGTGATATAGTGTTGCCAACTTAATTTCAAAGTCACGAGTCACTTTGATCGAAGATTGATATAAAAGAAAAAAAATGGTCTTTAGGCAACCCAAAAAACACTCAATTGAAACGCAAAAAACATATAAAAACCATCACTTTATTATGCAAATGGCTAATAATTACGTGTTTTTCAGTGTTTGTGTGTAAAACGTCGCCAATTCTCTTGAAATAAAGCAAAAACTTGGACAAAGTAAAAGTGACTGTCAAAAAACTGGTATTTTTGTTGCGTCATGTTGGCGCCACAATAATGTCGCTACACCCTAACCTCACAAACTCATCGCGTTCCATACCACCAAAATCGCCTTTATTTTGACATAGAATGGCCGAGACATCACCGTCGGTCCACCAACGCGACCTCTACAACATCAAGCGTCTCTTGTGGAGCACCGACATTAAATCCGACATTTTCCGTCGCTGGTCTCAAGGTACACCTCCCTCAAATCCCTCAGTCTCACTAACCCCCAAACGCAGGCTTCTATTTCAGTACGAGCGAGCCGACAGCCTTGGAACAGGCCGAAGGGGGCCCTTGTGCCATCATCGCCCCCGTTCAAGCCTTCATTTTGAAGAATTTGCTACTCAAATACAAGGATTTATCATTCCGGGAGATGGCCGTCACTAGTGACATGCAGACGCATCTCCTCGCCAACGCCTTGTGTGAAATATTGGAACAGTGCACCGGTCAGAAGTATTTTTTAGTGTATTTGAGTGACACTAGTGACGAAGTGGTACAAAATGGTGTTGTGTCCGAGTCGGAATCGACGGTTTTTCACGAGGGGCTCCGAATACACGTGTTTCAGAATGTAGAGGAGGTTAGGAAGTATTACATTGAGAATATCAACCACTTGAAGTCACAATACGGAATTTTGTTATTTTTATATTCGGTCATTTTGACACGGGTCGGTTGGAGAAAAAATTTGTATACACCTCACGATAAATTTGGGTTTGTTATAGGGATTGGAAGAAGTCCAATCGGATAATTCTAATGACACCTCAGAGCCTTTAATTGATGACACTTATGGATATGGAAGCCAAAGTCTTATCAATCTTATGATAACAGGACGTGCGACGACTTATGTGTGGGACCACGAGCAAGACGTCGGTGGTTTAAGTATGTGCGTTTTATATGCGGTCGGTAATATAGATTCCTATTTGTTTTAGAATTGAAAGGATTGGAGAAACAAAGCCAGATTGGTTTTATTACAATAATGGAGCATTTAAGGTATTGCACAGTGGGGTCTTTTTATAAAAATCCGATTCATCCGGTTTGGGTCTTGGGTTCTGACACTCATTTAACAGGTGCTACGCCCCCCTCTATACCCCCACAGACTTTTTAAAAATCATTTTTAGTATTATTTAGCACAGAAAGACGGCTCGTGAGTCCTGAAACTAAAACAGATCAGGCGAAACGAGTTTTTAAACATTTTGATCCTGATGGAAATAATTTTATAAGTTCGTCTTTATTACAAGATGTGCTACAAGCCCTAGATCTAGTCAGTGAAGAGGAGTAGTAAGTGGCACAATTCGTATTAAAATTAGTAATAATAAAAAAATTCAGTGTAGAGGTTATGAGGAAAAAACTGGACCCGGAAAATTTAGGGATAATTCTGTTGAACAATTTTATGGATGAGTTTTTCCCCAAGGAGGATAATCCAATGCCGGATGTGTTTGCATTGGTGCATTACAATAGTTTGGCTCAGAGTAATTTGGACGGACAGGTTTGTTCAAGTTTTTTTTTTGATTTTTTTTTATATTTTTTATTTTAGATAAGGTACAGAATAGGTGAATGTGTTTTATTGGAGTCGGATTTGAGGGCTGTCAGTGAGTCAAATCCGATGTTGACAGTGTTACAAACCAAGTGGCCAAATATAGAAGTTCGATGGAACGAATTAGGGACGCCCTCTTTGAATTAGTGACAATTTTATTTGGCATTTATTTAATTTTTACAACCGCAGATAATTTTTTGTTATTGCATTTTTTAATAAACTATTTTCAATTGAGCATTTAGTTGGACGAATTTTGCAAATTCGTTGAAAAGAGTAAAATGTTATATTTGTTAAGCCGAAATGTATAAAAACACAAAAATATGTATATTATGAAAGATATTTAATTCTGTTAGTGCATGTGTATTTTGGAAAAACAATAAAATACGTTGCATTTCTCTTCCTAGTGAGGGTTTTTATTGTTGGCGCCGAAATTCAAAAATCGGGAGAAAAGGCGGCGACGGCCGAACGTAAACGAATAATAAAACTTGAAAAACCGAATCTTTGTAAAATTTTTGTTAAAACCATAAAATTCTCATTCAAATTCAAATCTTGTCATTTATTCGCATTTAATTTAATTGAAAGTGAGGAAAAATGCGTTTTTGTCATAAAAACTAGACAATTTTGAATCTTCTTAGCGTCACCCGAGATTCAATTGTTTCGAGAAAAAACTTAATTATTTATTTACTTACATTTAATTATCGCCTGTTTTTCACTAATGTGACACCAAAAAGTCTTTTTTCACGTTTTATCATCACTTTTCACCACTTTTTCACTCACTTTCAAATGTCAAAGGAAAATCCGAACTAACTCGAAGATAGCCGGAACAACCGGAAGTTGGCTACAAATTAAAACTTTTAAAGAAATTAACGTAAATTTGATAATAATTAATTAATTTAGTTTGTTGTTAAAGTATTGTGATGTTTCTTGAGTATTTGTGGCATTGAAATTAAATAAGAGAAATTCAATTATTATTTTTAGAGTTATGCAACCAATTATACTCGAAGCATTTATTTAAATAAAATGCGCTCCCTCGTTGGCGATGAAAATTGTTTTTGGCTGATAAAGGTGAGTAAAACGCAGGTGTTATTTTTAATATTTGCTATTTCCAGTAAGTAAGATACATTTCACACGTACAGTTCATACATCAATTTGTTGAATAAAAACATGTTAACATAATTTTTTCCTAAAACCACAATCTTATTAAATTTTGTTTAGCCTATATATTACAAAAGAAGTGTAATTTTGCACGTAATGCCTCAAGTTTTCGAATTTCGTTTACCTAAAAAATGAGAATTTTCGAATCAATCGCTCACCATTCACACTTGAACTGATTTATTTTTCACTGTAATGCGAACTACAGCCGAAAAAATTGTAATAGGAACTTAAAAAAACTCTACGAAAAGCATAAGTTAAAAAATATAAATGGCAGTCGAATTTTTAAATAATAAAAAAGATGGCGGCAAAAACTTGTATAAAATTATAATAACGTATATAACTCCTTACCTAACGTTACGTAACATATAAATAAAGTCCGGTGGTCCGGCGAGTTAGTAAAATATATATAAAAAAGTTATTAATATCAAATATTACATTTTTCCTTGTTTTTTTTCCGTAAATTCAAACATTTAATAAATTACAATAAAGCATAAACTATGAAAAACAACTGTAGTAGTAACATATACAGTACCAACTATGAAAAAATTGAGAAAAAAACATTGAGTCAACACGGGCCGACTTGGCCCACTCTCCTCTACAGATCATGGCCAACTCGGCCTTGTTACAAGCAACGGAAATGGCGTATTATTACATTGATTCGGATAAAAAGGGCGCGGGGCGCCCGCCTCGAGCCGGCCCTGAGCTCGATTTTCTCACCTCAACTTACTAATCAACAATAAACATTTAGCTAAATATAACTATAGCAAAGTGCAAAGATGGCCGCTACTCGAAGATGGCGCCCTCTATTCGCGCCCACAAAACTTATTTATCATATATACGTATACGACGAAAAAAATAACTTAACATTAACTTGTGTTAACACAACTAACATTGAAATAACTATAGAAACATTTTTTTGCATTTTTTTATTTTCATGTGGTTTTAAATCGAATTTTAGACTGGTTTTTGACGTTTTGTTGGCCGAAAAGTGTGCTTTTCCCAAAAGTGACTTTAGACGACTTGATTATTGTGTAAAATGTGTCAATATGGCGCCGAAATCTCACAGTTTTTGAGTATTGAAGTCGAAAGTGTTTTTTTATCCATGTGTAAAGTGTGTGTGTGTAAAATCTGATTATTATTGTAAAACAAATGAAAACGTCCGGGTCACGTGACTGTGTCACGTGACCCGTCCGAACAAACACGAACTGAAGTGTGGTTACCGAATTTTTTGTATAGCATAAGAGAATCATTATGCGTTTAGACTATTGCTGTTTAACTGAAAATTTAAGGATCCGGACCTGGTAAAGGGCCCTTTTTCGGGGCTTTTCCATTGTATTTTTTCCTCTATATAGACTATCGAAGCGGTGGTATTGAACAGCAAGAGGGAGGGGGCGCCTATGTGTTTTTGGGTCCCCTTGAAAGGGCCCCCCAGGACCGTACTAAACACCAAACTGAATCATCATCGAACTGAATCTGGTTAAAACTTGAAAAAACTGTGCAAAATTTTTGCACTGATGTACTGTGGGCTATTGCAAAAGAAATTTTTTTTATTTTTGGTAATTTTACAATAAATATTTGTCCATTCGGGCACTAGACGTTAATATTTATGTAAAATACACATATGGCGGCCATTTTGTCAAAATGGCCGCCGCGGGCTTTTACTGAAAGTTTGATGGGTCGGAGTGTGGGTCCGACGATGGGCTATTGTAAAATTTACGATGGAATAATTACGCAAGTAATTATTTGAGTGGGCAAAAATGTTTGTAGCACTAAGTGCAACCGGGCTATTGTAGAGTTTTTGTATGTATTTTAACTGTCAAAATCGGGAGTTAGAGGGCGCTAGCGCGCCGATATGTCAACTTTGGCGGTGTTTCACGACGGGTGAAACGGTCATTTGTCACTTTTTAGGAAATTGTGAGACGCGGCAACGCCGCAACTATTGTAGATTTTTTAAACTATTGTCTATATGGCTATTGTAATATATGGGAAATCTATTAGGGCTGAGAAGAGGAAGCGAGGACCGCGGGGGCGATTTTACGCATCAGACCACTATTTTTAAACATTCAAAAATCCCCAAAAACAAACCAATTGAATTTTTGAATTACAGGAAACTGTAATTAGAAATTTTTACTTTTAAAATTCTCCCAATAAACTGCTAAAAACGAGTAGTCTCCCTTTGATCGAGTAATCATAAATTAAATTTATTACAAGAACTAAAATAATAATTTCTGGTTTGTGATACAGGGAACTGTAATTTTAAAATTAAAAACAAACCAACTGTGCAAAATATCTCCTTTTTAGTTTTATTTCCAAAACTTCATAATTTGTTAAAATTTCGGGCTTGTTCTAAGATTTTTGAATTACAGGAAACTGTAACTAGGAAATTTTACTCTCAATATTCTCTTCTAAAACCTTCAAATATACTTGTTTCCTTTTGATTTACAAATTTTAAATTTAAAATTGCATTTTTTGAAATAACTAAAACAATAATTCCTGATTTTTGTTACAGAAATCTGTAATTTTGAAATTTCTCCCCCGGGGCCCCCGCTTCCCGCCCCTCGCACCGTGCCGGATTGCTTATGTACAGGCCTTACGTATAAATTATGTACAGTTCTGATAAAACCACATATTGACGAGAAACCGAAAAAAGTTGAACCATTTAAGTACTTGGTACAAAAAAATGATTTCCGCACAGTCTGACTCATTCATTCGACATTCGCACTAAAAAATTATAAATTCGGGGCTTTGAGCCCCCTTTGTACTTAAAAAAGAAAACGAATAATAAATTCCGATCTTTAATTAATAAAAAATCACAGTAAAAATTGCAAATTGATTTTTCCTCGATTTATTGCTAGCATATTTATAACCGGCCAAATAACTAAAATCACAGTTTGCAAAAAAAGTTTTTCCTCATCATAAAATTTGATTCTTTTCGCATTTTTTTTGTAAATAAAAACTCGTACTTACATCGCGCTTTATAATTACAAATATTCTCTTCTATCATTCATCCAGAATTTCTTCTTCTAAAACAATCTTTATATTTACAACTTATCCTTAAATATAATTATGCATTAAGTATTTTGTTTTACTTAACGTTACCTAAAAACACTTACTTTAGGTATTATCTCCAACACTTATTTACTATACATTGTTTAAATGATTTCTCCTCTTGATTTTTGTAGTTGGTGCACTTGTAAAGTGCGTTTATTAATGGCTTGGCCATTAGTAATATTACTGAGCGCATGAAAAATTTGGCACATTTTTAAATATGGCGTCCGTGCTGGAAGATGGCCGCTGAATGGAAGATGGCGGCCGATTGTACTTTTGCGTTCAGTAGTAATTAAAATTTCATGGCTGTTGATTCTGCTGTTGGCTACTTAGAGAGAACCCCAAAGTCCGGGGGTCACTCCCGTGCAGTCTCAACGCCTGTTCTAATCGCTGCTCTTGCAGTCGTAGCGCTTCGGTCAGGTCCGGACTCAGCTGTTGCGACGACTGGCCCTGATGCGGCTGATAATTACCTGAAATTGCAATTTTCATTATGATAAATGACTCGGCTCCGCCTCGGCAACACACCGTTATGTCGCAGCGGACTGCCGTTATCCTGCTGGTGTTGGTTGAGCTGAGGCAAGGCTTGACTCATGGCGAGTCTCAGTGCCGCCTCGGCCTGCGACCTGAGCAGCGCCTCAGCGTGCTGTTGCATCCTGAGCGCGTCCTGCTGTTGCTGAGACTGCTGAGGCGATGACATGTCCATCACCGACGACCGCATCGCGTCCATGTTCCTTATACTGTCCATGGACGCCCGCATGGCGTTCATCGCGTTCATGGACGCCGAAAGGGTGTCGTTGTTGATGGGCGGCGTCGACGGGTTACTGCTGTTGTTCACCTGATTGGCCTACAAGCAAACACCAACATCAAAAACAAACATTTACTAGGTTACTAGTTCATTGGCATAACAATTGCCAATAAAACAAAATGGCATTTCGTACCAACATTGGAAACAAAATTTACTAGATTTTCAAAAATTGTTAATTACTTGTGTGACGCCGAGTCGCATGGCAAGGTTGGCAATATTGGCGGCGGCGATGTTGGCAGCGGCCGAGGAGTCGGAGCCGAGTCCTGGGGGAACCCCCCCTTGGCCCACCATGTTGGCAATGACGGCCATTCTATTAGCGTTGTGGAATTGCTCTTCGACGTTGTACTGTTGGTGGAGGCCGTTGTTACTTCTTAAAATCTCATTCAGTTTTGTTGTACAATTGTTGTTGTTGTTGTTAAGACCACCGGCTTCAGATCCGGCTGAAGAGAGACGGCCATTGCCTGAGGAACTGTCACTGTGAGCACTAGGGGATGCACACATCGGGCTACCACTCGCTGAAAAACACACAGATCATGATTTGGAGGAGAGGTTAGGGGAAGCACCGGTTGACATACCTACGTTAAAGTTAGGTTAGGGAGCAGCAAAGTTGGTTTATTAGCCAGGGATTGAGAGAGAAAGAAAGTGCATGCACAATAGCTGGTGTTAAGAGGTTTAAGAAGTTTAAATCTGACAACTTTTTATCCGTCTATTTCTACCACTATATATACAGGGTGTGTAAGAGAAAGAAGTTAAGTGATTTAGAAAGAGAGAATATAATTTATTACAGAAGCCAGTATATTATATACAAACTAAAATATAAGAATATAAGAAAGTAAGAATATATCACATGCCATTTAGTATAGCGTAGGGTGTTTACCTGCCCCAGCCATTCCTGTGAGGCCTAGAAGGCCACTACCGGAAGCGGAAGCGGAAACGGCCGCCAATAAAGTCTCTCTTTCTCTCCTTTCGGCGGCGGCGCGTGATAGGACGTATTGGGCGGCGAACTGATGTTTAGTATCCATCCTCATATGTTCCATATGTGTGAGAAGACCTAAAAAACAAGATGAGAAAAAAATGTAATTTTCGTATTTTTGTTTAAAAAAGTTGTGAGACACGAAACAGAAAGCAAACGAGGACAAGAGTATAGAAAAATTTGGGTTTATATCCTCATCAGTTGGCTGGTTTTGACTGTCAAGAGTTTTCGAAATTTGAAATCGCGCGCCATCACTGATGAGGTTATAATTGGCGGTAAATTCAAAAAACGTGATACCTGATTCGTGCGTAAAAACTGCTTGACAAACAGAACACGGCCACATTCTCAACGAACTTGACAATTGTGACGTTTCGGGATGGCACGCCAAATGTTTCCTGAGGGATCCTTCATTCACATAATGCTTTCCACAAACGGGACAAGGATGATTCGCTGTCCTTCTCTTCGCTAAATAAGGATCGATGACGTCAACAGAGAGAGAAAAAAAGATCAAGCCAAGCAACCCCAAGGATCTTTATCAAAGCGATTTATTTTCTCAAAAATTGACTAATCTAAGG
>NW_025401041.1:4712021-4723612 GCF_015345945.1 Tribolium madens
GTTAAAAAGCACAAACACCAACAAAAGCAGCACTAAATCAAGGACAGGGAACCGCTCAAGCAACTAGATTATTTCGATTAGTAATTGACAGTTCGATCGCCGGGTACTTCCCCCTCTTAACAAAAAAACAATTTTTCTCATTTGAGTCTCGTAAAGTTTAATTCTTTAATAACAAAGCACAAAGCTTTGTGAAAAGAAAACTTAATAAAATGTTTGCCGTATCGAAAAGTTACAAATCCTTTGAGGAGGGGGTTGGAAAAATTTCGCTTGTTTGTATCAATGGCTTAAAAAGAAAGTTAATGAGTATACAATTAAAAAATAAACAGCGGCGAACAAAAATGCTTTTAAGCCCCTCACTAATCGATCCTGATTTACAACAAGGATACGATGAGGGAAAAACGCCATCCATTCAATTTTTAAGTGAGACTTGACGTTGATAGATGACGAAACGTCCCGTCCAAGGAAAAATTAACACGCGCAATCGAACTATTTCGGGGAAAAACGCCAAAAATGACAGTTTAAAAAGGCGGGAAATTTGAATTTGTGTGAGTGATAACTGTCAAATTTGGCGTACCCCGCCGCCTATGACCCTCCACATGCAGTTAGGCACCCTTCCTCCTCCTCCACATTCAAGCTTAGATACTTACTGGCAACCCCGGAGGCATTGGGGTCCTTGTGGGTGTGCTTCATGTGCTCCATGAGCGCCTCTCCTCCTAAGAACATCTTATGGCAAAGCGGACAAGAAGTGGCATTGGGTCCACCAATCAGAGCTGCATGTTGCTGCAAACGACCAATACACTGTTGACAAAAGCGCGCGTTAATCAGAAAATTTCGATCAGACCAAACCGAAATCTGAATGAGAATGAATTTTTTTTTTTTTTGGTTTGGTTTGAATCGAACTTTATGCCGAGTACGGACCTGCGCCGACAGATAGGTTAGGAAGGTTACAATAAATATCAAGTGAATGAACTGGGAGAAGGTTTTTTCAACAAGGTTCGCCACTCCCTTTCTTTGAAGATTGGAACGAGATGGACGATGGTGGGATGACTGACTCTCACTAGACGGCTTCCCACACGTAAAGAGATGGGATTTTTTACAAAAGGGATTGTTATTGTTGGGCGACGAGATTTTTACTATTCGGATAAACTTTCTATGTTCACAATAAAAAATTTGAAACAAGCTAATGTAATTTATTTTATTACAGTTCTTTTTTAAGATTATTGGTGTTTTTTTACGTAAAAAAGACCAAAAAACTGGCAAATAAGAAAATAAAAACAAAAAGTTAAAGAAACTAGACAAAATCAAAAACTAAAAAAAGAAAAGAAAAAGTAAGAAAAATTGTAAAATGTTAAAAGAAAGATATCGAGAAAGAAAATAATAAAAAAAATTATAATTGTTAATCTTTATTAACATCAGTCACAAAAACAAAATTGCTTAATATCAACAAAAAAATTTATTATTTAAATTGAAAACAGCTATAGTATTTCAAAAAAATATGTACTTTTAATTTTTAATTAAAAAAATAACTAGGGACTTTAAATTTAAAAAAATAAGTAACATTAAAATTTAAAACAGTCGCCTCGACTTGACTTTTTTTGTTATTGTTTTTGCTTTATTTTAAACAAGGCAAAATTTTTAACATTTTTATAGATTTAATAGCTTTACATTTCTGTTTCTGATAATTTCTATTTCTAAAATATCAAAATAGCTAGAATATAAAAGATCAAAAAATTATTAAGAAAAATTTGGCAAAAACGGGGACCAAAAAGAGAAAAGAAAGATTAATAATAAAAAGGCGAATACTTTTTAGAATGTAATAAAACCGTAAAATATTAAAAAAAAAAACAAAAAAAAAATAGAGAAGAAAATTACAATTGTTTTTTTGTTAAATATATATTAACAAAAATATTATTATTTGAATTGTAAACAACTTAAATAATCGCTTTTGATTTTTAATTTTAAAATAAAAAAATAATTTTTTAAAAATAAGGAAGCGAAAAATTAAGTATTTACCTACTACAAAACAGATAGTAGGTATAATTAGTAATTACAAGCCTCGGCTTGACTTTTTTTCCAGAACTGTTATTTTTTGCTCTATTTAAAAAAAAACAAAATTTATAATATTTTTACTGATTTATAAAACTGTTTCTGATTATTTCTATTTCTAAAACATCAAAATATTATAGATACAGAATTTGAAAGATATTTTTCTTTTAAATAAAGATGCAAAACTAAAGAAATTTAAGAAAATCGGAAACAGATAGAAAAAAAAACAAAGAAGAAAAAAATCGACTTAAACAACAACAAAAAAGCTTGTTCACATTGAAAACCAAAAAACTATAGCTGATTATTAATATCTAAGAATTGGCTTTTGGTTTTTGTTTTTAAATAAAAGAAAATTAGATTTAAATACTGTGAATATTAAAATTTCGGAAAAATAATTAGTAAAATAACACAAACACACTGAAAAACAGTCTAGAAAAATTTAAAAAAAGCTTTTGGACCCGAA
The DNA here is from genome assembly GCF_015345945.1 of Tribolium madens. NCBI lineage: Eukaryota > Metazoa > Arthropoda > Insecta > Coleoptera > Tenebrionidae > Tribolium > Tribolium madens. The sequence goes on from NW_025401041.1 coordinate 4,714,531, forward strand.
AGAAATTGTGGAATAAAAAAATTACTGGAAAAAATATGAAAGTTATAAAGGAATAAACAACAAAATGAAATATAAAAAACACTAAGAAAAATAAAGAAAGTGAGAAACTTTAGTGGAAAATAAAAAGGACAATATACGACTAACAAAAACAAAAATTAAATTAAAAAATACGAAATTTGAACACAATGAAAAACCTAATAAAAAAAATTGTTTTTCCTTAATTAAAAAATTAACATTGGGTTTTGAAAGCTGGGTAGGGGAGGAAAACTCAAAAAAATACAGAAATAGACTAGAAATTGAGATAAAAATTCTTATTAAAAAAAAAAGAAAAGAATACAAAAAATGCCCTTTTTTGGTGCGCTAGGTCATGAAACAAACGTTTATCAATCGAATAATTATATATTTTTTGTGAATTCAAGACGTAACTGGATGTGTCCAAGGTTGCATAATACGTATCTACTAATTGCCATCATAATTGATTGATTACAAACAATATAATTATGAATATATCTCAAACTCCAGTAAAACGGAATTTTCTCAACCTTGTGCACAGTTACAAACAACGAAATTTATTTTTTCGGTAGTCATCAGGAAGTGAAAGTAAAAATGAAATATCAGTTGAAAAACTCGATTAAACTCATGTCCCTGATAAAAAAAAATTAAATGCAAAAGCAAGCAAATAAGACTCGCATTTTCTCACAATTTAATAATATTTAATTAGCGAACGTTCGTTTTGCATCCTTATCCGACGACAAACCTCCCTTAAACACCGAAAAAATCAACTCAAATGAACTCAAAATGTGATAAAGAATGCATGATAATTACAACGAGAGGATGACTACTCAGACTGAGGTGCACGATTCTGTCTTTTTTCACAGCTTTGCTAATTACCCGAAACGTAGCTCGGGGATTACCGACGAAATCTTAAATTAAAAACAAGCTAGATTGCTGTTAAAAGGTCTTTAATTTTTAGAAACTGAACGGGAGAGGATTGCGACGGCTTTTTTACTTCGTAATAAAGTTTTACGTTTGTTTTTAGAAAATTTGGTTAGCCAGGGACGGACCCAAACTGAAAAGGGGCCCTCTGGCATTTTGTCAATGCAGGGACGGACTGGTAATTACCGTGAATGAAAAGGAGTTTCAAATATGGATTACAAAGAAAAATGAGTTTCAATTTTTTAACATTCGACACTAAAATTAGAGGTGAAAAATTTTTAGTACTTTTTTTGTTATTTTTCTGAGTCAATCTTTCTGTTTTTTGTCGTTTTTAGTTTTTGCGCATCGTTTCTTCTTTTTAATTGTTTCTCTTCTAGTATCATTATGTGTTTAACAATTTAACTAGTGCAGTTAGTAGTGCAAAATGTCGAATACAGATGATAAAAACGCCTAGGTCCAAAAAGATAATTTTTACTCCATGACCGAAAGTTAAAACTTTTACTTGTGACAATCATAAAAGTGGTCACTTTTGTGACGTTTGCAAATAAAAAAAATACATTAAAAAAATTATTAATTTTTTTTACAATAAAGAAATAATTTAAGTAAGATAAAATACCAGGAACAAGAAAAAAAACATAAAAATTCGAAAATTTTCCTTAAAAACAACCCATAAATTCAACAAAATAGGGCAAAAGTGGCGTTATTTTTGACTTTTTCGGGCATATTTTTAAAATAAAATTTAAAAAATGGAAAAATTTTGGTTAAACAGACACAAAAATTGTAAAATTAAATCGAAATTGATAATACTTTTTAGCTTATTTCGCTCAACCTACTTTTTGTCCAAAAATAACAAAAAGAATTAAAATTGATGTTATTTTGTTCGTTTCACTCGACTTAACTGGTTTTTAAGTAAAATTAAGACAAAAATAAGCTGATAAACCACAAAATTTGCTAAAAAAAAAGGCTTTTAAGCACTTTTTTGTACTGAAGTCTTAAAAATAAGCCAAAAAATCACATACTTGGGCCAAAATGATGTAACTTTTATGTTTTTGAAAAGTTGAAGCAGATTTTTTAAACTGAAAAGTTTGTTTTTTGCGAGATTTTGCCATACCAAGTCAAAAATCACTAAATTGTTATAAAAAAAAGATTTACAGTATCAGTATTCGTGTTCCAGAAAAAAATTTCAAGTAAGATAAGATACCAAAAAATGTCTAAAAATTCTCTGCCAAAAAATTTTGACATTTATTTTTTGGCATTTGACATTTTTTATGTCTAATGCTACTGATAATCTTGACAATATGTTTTTTATAATTATTTAGTAAAGGTACTCAAATTTTGCCAATAAAAGCCACAAATAACATTAAAAAGCCTTACAATTTAAGATACAGCTTCCTTTTTTCTTCTTCTAATAGCCTGTAGCAAAAAAACTAGAAAAATTATTTCTCCAACAGAAATAAATAGAGCCAAAGTGTAAAATTTAAGCTTAACTTCAGAATTTTTATAAATAACATTTTTTCCATGTTTCTGGTAGGTTTCTTACCTTACATGACATTTTTCTCTAGAGCGCGAATTCTGGTGCACTCTGTATTTTTTTCTCATTATGAATTGGGAGAAAAAAGTACTAAAAAGGCTTTTTGTGTGCTACAATTTCAAATTTTGAACTTTCAACATTAAAATTACAGAATAAAATCGTTTACTTTTATTTTATTAAAAACTTGGAAAATTATTTTTCCAACAGAAATAAATAGAATCAAAGTGCAAAATTTAAACTCTCCNATCAAAAAAAATTAAATTTTAAAATCGATCATATAACATTTCTAGAGGTTTTAAAGAGTCAAAAAAGTGAAGAAAATGTTATTGGGTCGAGTTCAACTCTCATTACTTCAAAATTTTTATAGATAGAATCTTTTTAACATTTTTTCCATGTTTTTTTTTTACCTTACATGACATTTTTCTTTAGGGCGCGAGTTCTGGCGCACCTGTTTTTTTTTCTGATTATAAATTGGGAGAAAGAAGTACTAAAAACGCTTTTTGTGTGCTAATCTCAATTTTTGAACTTTGAACATTACAATTGTAGAATAAAATCCTTCACTTTTATATTTTTAACAAATTTTTAGACAATAAAAAATATAGTATTTGCAAAATGTTTAACCCATTGACATTTAGCGTCAAAGAAATGACGTTAATTGTCACTTTATGTCCTGTTTATGGCAACAATACCCCAACTTTCTCTTTAAATAACAGCAATTTGCGTAATTTTTTCGTAAAATGTGACCAAAGTGTGAGGAAAATAATGTTATGATCGATAATAAAGTTGGCGCGTAGTTTTACTTTCAAACAGTTTCACACGATGAAAAAGGAAAAAGAGCGGCAAAAAGTTCATTGAACAGCACCGTCTATAATAACATTGTATCCGTTCTAATTTCTTGCAATTCTTAATGAATATTAAAGCAAAATACGCAACTTTCTTGTAAATAATCAAAGAAAAAAAGCGCATCCTGTCGCGATTTTCCTCCTCCATTTTTTCGTTAATCTTCGTTTTGAATCTTTCCGCTTTGAAGAAATTTTCACACCGTTATCGCACATCTTTCTGCTTATTTGTTCGTTATATTAGCGACTCCACCCCGTATTTAACCGACAAATGAGATGCATTTTTTATCGTGGATTTTTTCACGCACGCGATTCTCTCCACGCCCATTTCCTCCACACGCCGAACCGAAAAAAACGCCACATCCGCGACGGCCACCCCCTCATAGAGGGTGACCTACATATGATGACTCACGATGGGGTGAATAAAAAGCGCTTCTTACGATTTTTCGACCCTTCAAAGGGGTGAAAAGTGTGTTAGTGTTTCGGATCGATGGCTTTTTTTATTCACCATCATCATCATCATCGCTACGATTTATTTACGAAATTATACCACCGGCCGTTTCTACTTGAACAATTTTTAATTTCGTTTCTTTATATAGATGGTGACAGGTGGGGATTTTCTCACACTTTTAATAAAACCGAAGAAATACATTTTCACGGCTCAAGGGGGAGGAAAAGCCACACAACGCGCAGAGATTTATTTTTATTCTTCAAGAGAAAGTCGCCGATTATACTCGTAATTCGATTTAATTGAAAAGAATTTGAATTCACTTTGAATTTCTTTCGAGGAATAAAAAAATCTTACTAACCACTTTTTTCAATCTTTTTGTGTTATTCTTCATCGTCGATCTTTCTATTTTTGTTTGCAATTACATCTTTTTGTCTCATTATCATAATTTGCCTTCATATTTTCTGTTTTGCTCCACCAAAAAATCAATATAAAAAATACAGAAAGTCGAATTTTTTAGTTAGAGCCTCAATTTTACAACTTCTGAGACTAAAATTGGAATGAAACATTTTTTGTTACTTTATCTTTCCAATTTTTTGTTATTCTTCTTCGTTAATTTTTTTGCAATTTTTTGTCGTAATTTCTTCTTTTTGATGTTTTTTGTTTAATCTCATTTCTAACATCTTATTTATTGAGTTAAGTATTTTATAATTTACCTTCATCGTTTGTTTTGCTCAGAGTTTTGAAAATACTTGGTTTATGAGATTTGATGAAGAATTTTTCCGAATTTTCCAAATTGTCACCAAAACATGAAAAAAACACAAAAGTCGAGTTTTCTTTTAACAAAGTTTCAATTTTTTAAATTTTAAGACTAAAATTTAAAAAAAAAATCAATAACAAACATTTATCGATGTTTTTGTTATTATTCTTTGCCAATTTTTCAGTTTTTTGTAGTTTACAATTTTTGTTAGTAATTTCTAGTTTTTGAATATTTTTGTTTGGTCTAATTATTTCTAACTTCAAAGAGTTTTATTTTTTCTACTCCTACAATTTATTTATTTCTCAAATTGAATTGAAACAAAAAGGGCTTTTTGTGTGACAAAATTTAGATTTTTCAACTTTCAACATTAAAATTAAAGGTAAAAATCTTTGTTTTATTTATTTTTTCTTATTCTTCTTCGTTATTTTTTTCGCAATGTTTCGTTGTAACTTTTTCTTTTGGAATGTTTTTTGTTTAATCTCCTTTCGAACTTTTTATTTTTTCAATTGAATATTTTATAATTTACCTTAATCTTTATGTTTTGCTTAGAGTTTTGAAAAAACTTAGTTTAGGTACTAGAAGAATTTTTTCGAATTTTCCAAATTGTCACAAAACAAAACAACACAAAAGTCGAGTTTTTTTGTAACAAACTTTCTATTTTTCAAATTTTAAGATTAAAACAAACATAAGCATAAAGTTTTTTCAATATTTTTTTTATTATTCTTTGTCAATTTTTCTGTTTTTTTGTCGTTTACAATTTTTCTTAGTAATTTCTAGTTTTTGAATGTTTTTGTTTAGTCTAATTATTTCTAATTTCTAAGAAAACTACAAAAAAAGTTTTATTTTCTTTACAATTTTCTATTTCTCACTATGAATTGTAACCAAAATGTACTAACAGAGCTTTATGTATGACAGAATTTCGATTTTACAATTTTTAACATTAAAAAGTCGTTGTTTTATTTGTTTTTTTCCGAACTTCACAAATTGTTACCAAAACATAAAAGAAACTACAAAAGTCGAGTTGTTTTGTAACAAAGTGTCAAGTTTTCAAATTTTGAGACTAAAATTAAAAAAAAAATTACAGTAAACAAGCTTTTTTCAATATTTTTGTTATTATTCTTTGTCAATTTTTTTTAGTAATTTCTAGTTTTTGCATGTTTTTGTTTAGTCTAATTATTTCTAAGTTCAAAAAAAAGAGTTTTATTTTTCCTACAATCTATCTATTTCTCAATTTGTTGAAGAATTTTTTCGAATTTCGCAAATTGGCACCATAATATTAGAAAAAAACGAAAGTCGAGTTTTTTGTGACAAGTTTTCAATTTTCCAAAGTTTATGACTAAAATTGTTAAAAAAATTTCAGTAAACATAAACTTTTTCGGTTGTTTTATTATTCATTGTCAATTTTTCTGTTTTTTGTCTTTTGCAATTTTTCTTAGTAATTTCTAGTTTTAAATGTGTTTGTTTAGTCTAATTATTTCTAACTTCTATAAGAAAAGTCAAAAAAGAGTTTTATTTATTTCTTACTATGAATTGAAACAAAAACTTTTTAATTTTTTATTTTTTAATAAAGAATATCAATATTCATACATTTTTTCAGTTTTTGTTGTTCTTTTTCGTCAATCTGTGTTTTTAATTTTTATTCACCACTTCTTTTTTTTTCTTTTCTTTTGGTAAAACCGAAGAGGGGATTTATTTTTAATGTTAAAGCGGCGCGAAAGAGAAAGTCTCCGATTATAATTCGATTTAATTGAAAAGAATTTGAATTAACTGGCACGGACAATATGGAATTGCACAAGCGCTCGATTTTGACATAAATAATGCGATTTGTTCGAATATTTTGCTGTTAATTACTCCACAAATTTTCTTAGTACACTTTTACCAACTTTTCACATAAAATACTCACTATTTTGTAAGAACGCAATTATCTTTATTATTTATTGCCGTTACAACTCGGATAATAATTTACAATGAAAAAATTTGACAAATGACAGAATTAGAGCATATTGTATGACAGAATGCTTTAAATGCTTTATGGGAAAAAATCACAAAATGCTTCGAAGCATGCAACGTTCTTATACAACGCTAAACGGAAATTCTACTGAAATTTATTCAAAAAATAGGGTAAAATCGGGAGAGATGGACATGAAGAAAAAGAAACTACAACAATTATAGTAAAAAAATACTACTACACACTTTAAACTAAAATTTGTCGTACAGGAAGGAAAAAAGAGAAAAAAATTATTAAATTTGAAATTATTTTTATTAAAAATTTTTAGATAGACTGTTCTTAAGTTAGGTACCTAATTTTTTATTAATTTATAAAACCGCAAGATTGCTACTAACCTCGGCTTCGCCTCGGTAAATCAGTGCCATTTTCGCCAAAGTCCAACTTTTCGTAATTATTTCTCTCGTTACGTTCGAATTCCTCACAAATTTGATCAAAGAAACGCTAATCAATCAAAACTCTGACAGCAAATCCTCATTACAGCCACAGAAATTACCAACAAGCAAAAACTGTTATTATTTAGCAAACATATCGTCGATCGATTCACCGCAACGTGAAAAAAAAATAATTAATCCAACAACCCCTTTCTGTAATCAAGTCTGTAAGTAATTAATTTCAGTGGTGAAAAAATCCGCTTTCTTCCCTCTCTAAATTAGCTAAAGTTATGATGTTTTATGTTTGATTCCGGTTGGTATATTTTATTTTTCAAATAAATTAAAGAAAACTATATTGCTATTGTCTTAATATAAAGTATCTAGTCGTAATCAGGATTCGAGATGTGCGCCGCGAAACGCGTGGATAATAATTTAGGTTAATTATCGAAAACTTAACAGCAATAACGGACCGGACTATACAAAAGGGTTAAAACTGAATGCGGCCCGACATGCGATCTTTTTTAATGTCTTTAGTACACGCATCTTTTTCTTAATCATTTTCGGGGATTATTCACACAATTAGCTAATTGAAAACGAGGGCTCGAGACGGGCCTGGATTTTTCACTTAACTACTCTTACATGTTACTCACGCAATTAGGGCTCAAGTCGGTACTGGATTTTTAATTAATAAACAACAGGGATTTTTTCAAAAACCCCTAAGTAATTAGTACTTAACAAAAAGCAACTTTTACTTAGTTACTTGTGCTAATTAGCTATTTTTTTCTGTTAACTAGTTTGAGAAGTTATACAATTAATTATAAATGGCTTTGAAAAACCTGATTTTTTTAGTTAAAGACGATTTATAGTTATAAACAATCAGAAAAATAGCTAAACAGTTATGTTCAACTAAAGATACAGGAGCTAATTTTTTGATAGTTGAGAGGGTCAATTAGCTATTTTGTTCTTAATAAAATTTTATTAAATAGCTAAAAGTTTTACATGACTGTTTTAGAAAGCTTTCAGTTATTTCTTACGCAACAAAATATAGAATAAACCATTTGTGATGGAATTAGTTAACGGTGGAATTTGATTGCTTTTATTTAATTTTAGTTAATTTGGAGTTTAGCTACTTCTTAACTACTTTTAAAAAATAAACAGTAAAACAACAGAATTTAAACTGGTTTTGAATTAGTTAAATTTAAGTAAATTCACTTGTTTGAGTATAAAATGGAAATATTTTTTAGTTAAAAACAAAAAATGCTTCAATATTAACTTAAAAAATTAACTTTTAATGGCAATTGTGATGTAAACTTAGCTAAATTTTGTCACAAAAGCAGATTTTAACATAAATATGAGTTTAATCCATTTACTCCTAGGCTAGTTAACGACAATTAACTCATACAATTTTGGTCTTAAACCGGTTTTGGTTTAGTTAAATGTTAAGTTAAGCTTAAGAAAAAAAGACGATTTTTAGTTAATAAACAGGAAATTTTTCAAAATCTGTTGTTTGACTTAATAAGAATTTTTAGCTAACAGTGAGATATTTTAGCTTTTTTTAAAGAGATTTTTAGGTATTTAGTTAAACATTTTTTTCACAAAATTCTATTTTTTTTAGTTTCAGTTAGTTAACTAAACTCACTCAAACAGTTAACTACGTATTTAACTCAAATTTAACACAATTTCAGACTTAATTAAATCGGTCCTGGATTAGTTAAATGTTAACTTTCAATTAATTTATGAAATGAAAAAAAACTATTTTTCGTTAAAAAACAGGAAATTTTTCAAAATCTAGTACAAAAAATTTAGCTAAGTAACGGTTTTTAACTATTTTTTTTTTAAATTTTTAAGTAATCAGTAGCAATAATTTTTTTCACAGAATTCTACTCTTTTAGTTTTAGTTAGTTTTTATTTACATTTTACGCAATGAACACATTGATGAGCTAACGCAGTTATTTGTAGGCTTAGTTATCAGCAGAATTTGATAGTTTTTAGTTATTTTTAAGTATCCATTAGCTATTTTTTGCGAACTTAATTATTTGAACTAAACTTAAAAAAGTCGATTTTTAGTTAATAAACAGTGTTTTTTTGATATCCATGTCAAAAAAGCTGAACATATCAGTTAATATACTACACTAATATAATAATTTTAACTACAATAAAGTGGCTAAAACTTTTAAAAAAACTACATT
>NW_025401041.1:4723697-4758530 GCF_015345945.1 Tribolium madens
TAGAATTTAATAGTTTGTAGTTAATTTATCATAATTATCGACACAAAAATCGTTATTTAATCAAGTATTATTATTAAACTAGTATTAGTTTAAGTTAAAGGGGAAAATGACATAATACTTACCAAAATAAATAAATTAATTAAACCATAGATATTTTGTCTTAGAATTGTATTAACTAGTTTTAGTCAGTTTTAAATTGGGCTCGACAGTAATACCAACGTAGGAAAAATTAGTATTCACTTGATATTATTTTTAACTAATAATGGGAGCGGGATAAATTTTCGGTCGCACTGTTGCCACCCCAACAAAATAACCATTGAAACCAAAACCAAAAATAATGAAAAAACCAACAAATCAACTGTGTGTGAATTAAGATAATCATACGGAAAAGTGATAAGTGAAAAAGAGTCCGGAAAGTGTCTGGCATTGTCCTTCAAGGTGCTTATTAAATGAATTCCGGGTTAATTGACCTGAATCGATTGCAAGTCGAGTTTATCATCAAATTTTCAAGTTGCATTTCGAACTTGGCATTGAAACTTTTTTTTTTCAGAGTTAATTAATTTGTTACTTGTCGGAATTTAAACAGAAAACAATAAAGTTGTGTGTTGTCGAGTGGTTTGATACGATTTACAACTTCCTCTTCGATACATTATCGTCACTTATGTGTTCAAACATCAGCATTTAATTACAAGAACTCAACGAGTTTATTGTCAAATTTTCAAAACGGCGGTTTAACCGATATTCTTGCAGTTAACTAGCTATTTTATTTAATTAATTAATTAAATATGTTGATTTTTTTAAACCATCAATCTCGTTCGATCCCAATTTGTCGTTAATTAATTAAAAAAATAATAAAATAATAAAATGCAAATTAATACATGTTAGTAACAGTGTAATTAGCTAAAAAATTACCATAAATAAATGTAGGTTAAACTCAAACGTTCATTAAGTGGATAATTTATTAATCTTAAACTTTAATGTTTATGTAAATGAATTTTTTCCTGTTTGAGTTAACCCAAAAAGTGAAAATTTAAAGTTTCAATGCCGTTTTGGCCGACTTTCCGTCTCTGAAACCAATCGAAAAAACCAAAACCCCCCCAAAAAAAAACAAAAAAAACTTGTGTATACATACATGGCTTACTTTCGACGTATGTGTCCTCAGACTGGACTCCGTGGCGAAACCCTTGCCGCAGATGGTGCAATGGAAGGGCCGGTTTTTGGCCCTTTCGACCTGAGCGTCGTGATTTCTGAGATGCTGCTGAAGGTTGGACAGTTGGATGAAGGCCCTTCCGCAGTCCGGCAAGTGGCACTTGTAGGGCCGTTCACCTGAAAAAAACCCATGAAAAAAACGTCTAATTTTCTTAAAAACCTTGTAATTTATTCACGATAAGCCATCCAATTTAAAAGAAATTCATATTCGATATTTATCGTCGCCTTCGCATCCCCCATTTGCGGCAATTACCGATTTTAATCTTCCATTTTTGCGCGTCGTAATCCCCTCACATTTTTCATCGTCTTCTGAAAAGCTTGAGTGTAAATTACGCCACCTGACCGAAATCTCAACGACATCTCAAATTATAGCTGTTTAAATCAGAGTGTGAAGCCCCTCGATAAAAAAACACCCACAATAATCGTGAAAGATATAAGGAAGGAAGAAAAAAAATCAACACACCCATCCCGAGCCATGTGGTATCTTTTTAATCACACGTTCACTACTCACCTGTTCCAGGGTTACGGGCCCCCGTTTTTCGGGGGGCAGGTGTTCCCCTTGAAACAATACAAGGCAAGGGGCCCGAAACGTATTAATATAGTGGGTGGCTCGGACCGAAAAGGTGTACTTGAATAAGAAGTAATTATTCTTGCTTGGCTTGCATACGCCATATGCCGCGGCGACCGTTTAAAAAAAAATTAAAATAACCACTCCAAATCTTCATTCATTCAAACTTAAAAGTTACTTTTTATTCAGGTTTCAACATTATAATCCTAGATTTAGATAAAAATTAAGCCTAATTTTAAATAAGAAAAAAAAATAAATCTTAAACATTATCTAGGACTATGAAATATGAACTGTAAACAAAAAACAATATTTTTGATTAGGTTAAACCAAATTAAGAGTTTCAATCTTGAAATTTTGCCTAGGTTTAGTTTCAAACTGCATGTTTTTGCAGATTTTTTCAAACCTTGGTCAAACTCATTATAAAACTAGTTCTAGATTAGAGTTCTATACCTATTCAGATTCATTTTTTTTTGTTTAACTTTTTTAAGCATTAATTAGCCCAAGTTTAGATAACCTAGTATTTTCTAATCCTGCGATATAATGCCCTAGGTTTGAAGTTTCTACAGTCTAGAATCTTCAAACATTAGTCATATCTTAAGCTTATAATTTTTGCTCAGGTTCAAATAAACGCATATTATTTTGCTCTTTTAATTATTAACTCAGATTTACACCTAGGTTTTTCAAAAATTAAGATTCAAAAGATTAAAGTTACAATCAAAATTTCAGGTTTATAAACAATGTTTTGGCTTAAATGAATCGTAAACTTTTGCCTAGGTTTAGTTTTAAACTATATGATGTTGCTGTTTTTTTCAAACCTAGGTCAAACTCATATTACAAATCTAGTGATTGACTATAATTATATACTTAGATTCAAATGTTTTTTCACTATTGAAAGCATTAATTGGGTCAGGTTTAGATATGCCTAAATCTAGTATAATGTATTTTCTAATTACGATATAATGTCTTAGGTTTGAGAATTCTAAGGTCTAGAATTTTCAAACTTTAGTCATTTCTTTAGGCTTACAATTTTTTCTCAGGTTTGATTTGAATTAAATATTCATATTATTTTGTCCTTTCAATTATTATTAATCAAATTTAAATCTAGGTTTTTTAGAATTAAATTTATAAAATTAAAGTAACAATCTAATTTTCAGGTCGATAAACAATGTTTTGTCTTAGATTAACCTAACATTATATAATCGTAAACTTTTGCCTAGGTTTAGTTTCAAACTGGGTTTTTTCCCAAACCTAGTCAAACTCATTATAAACTTAGGTTATACTTAAATTTCATTTTAAGCATTAAGTAACCCAAGTTTAAATAACCTAATAATTTAGGTTTGAGGATTCTATATCCTACTCATTTCCTTAGGCTTATAATTTTTGCTCATGTTTGATTTCTCATACTATTTTGCTCTTTTAATTATTAACTCAAACTAGGTTTAAAGCAAATTTTCAGGCCTATAAACAAAGTTTTGACTTTGATTAACCCAACATTAGATAATTTTAAACAGTTGCCTAGGTTTAGTTTCAAATTGTTAAGCATTAATTAGCACAAGTCTAAATATCCTAGTATTTTCTATTTCCTTGATATAATTCTCTAGATTCTATGACTGAGGTTTGAGAATTTTAAACCCTAGTCATTTCTTCAAACTTATAATTTTTGTTAAGATTTAATTTCAAATTTTTATTAGGTACCTCATCTTTAAATAAATAGTGATACTATTATTTTGTCTTTTTAATTATTACCCCAGATTTGAGCCTAGGTTTTTCCAAAATTAAGTCTTAAAATATTAAAGTTACAATCAAAATTTCCGGTCCCTAAACAAAGTTTTGGCTTAAATTAACCCAAAATTGGATACCCTTAAACTTTTGCCTAGGTTTAGTTTCAAATTTTTATATATTATCAGTTAGTCATTTAGTATTTTTTAATTATGTTTATATGTAATTTGTTTTCTATTATAATTTTATTATTACTTAATGTAAAGGATATTACCGTTAAATAAAGTTATTATTAAATAAATAGATGTATTTATTTTCAAACCTAGCAGTAATTAACCCAAGTTTAAGTAATCTAGTATTTTCTAATGTACTGGAATTCATCCTTTTAATTATTTAACCAAGTTAAATCTAGGCTTTTTGAAAACGTAAAGATAAAATTTTCCATCTTACAAACAAAATTTTTGCTCAGGTTAAGTCAATATTAGAGTTTCAAGCTAAATTTTTGTTCAGGATTAGTTTCAAACTTTTATTCCTAAACCTAGATCCAACCTAAAGTTAAACTTGAACTTAAAAGTTTAAAATTCGATTTATTTTTTCAGGTTTATAATTTTTGCCTAGGTTTAATAATCTTACAAATTAAATAACACTTGGGTTACTTTACACTTTTAACTGATGGCAGACCCTTAAAATTACCCTAAATTTATGAAATACGAAAAAAAAACTTTTTTTTTAAATTTTATAATTATATCTTTTGCGTCTGAGATAAAATAAAGAATCCTCCTTCCTCCCCCCACCCCGTCCGTTCATCCCTCCTGTATTTTTTTCTTAATTTGAAATTCCCTTCAACATTTATTTTGAAAATGTAAAAATAAAATTTTCGGGTTCACAAACAAAATTTTTGCTTAGGTTAAGTCAATATTAGAGATTCAAGCTTAAATTTTTGTTCAGGATTAGTTTCAAACTTTTATTCCTAAACCTAGATCTAACCTAAAGTTAAACTTGAACTTAAAGGCTTAAAATTCGATTTATTTTTTCAAGTTTATGATTTTTGTCCAGGTTTAATAATCTTACAAATTAAATAACACCTGGGTTACTTTACACTTTTAACTGATGGTAGAACCTTAAAATTACCCTAAAAACCTTTAAATTTATAAAATCCGATTAAAAAATATTTTTTTAATTTTATAATTATATCTTTTGCGTCTGAGATAAAATAAAGAATCCTCCTTCCTCCCCCACCCCGTCCGTTCATCCCTCGTGTATTTTTTTCCTAATTTGAAATTCCCTTCAACATTTATCTTTTAATAAAAGCGAACTCGCACAACGGATTAAAAATCGGTAAGAATTTCACGTCCAATTTAATGGAAATAATAAACCGAAACTTTTTAATTCCACATTCTTTCGAACTGTGACATATTTTTAATAAAGGCGAGTTATTGAAAAGAAAAGAGCTCCATTATTGGAAAAATCGCCGTTCGTTTAATCAAGAAAGGGGACTGTCTCAATCAAAACAAAAAGGAAATGATGAGTGTATTTTTAAAGTAAACGAAATTAGGGTGAAACGAAGCCGAAAATTCGACTTGCTTTACATATGTCTAGTTAATAAGGTGAATGATATCACAATGAAAACTCATTATCGCATTCGATATGCGGCTAGGGCGCGTCCGGCCCTTTTAATTCGGGCCTTTTTTTCTTTTATTGTTTTTTTTTACCTACGCACGATGACCGAGCAGATGGTACTCTAGTTTTAATTCAAGGGGTAGGTACCTCTTGACCATATGCATATATGTCAATAAAAAATCTAGTCGGCTGCGACTTAGACAAATGATATGCAGAACGAGGCGAAGCCGAGTTCTGCCAAATATCCATGCATTCCAGGTAGACGTAACCCCAATTAGGCAACTTCCTCAAAGCAACCTTGATTATACGTTATCTGTTCAAACTTTAAATAACTTTATCTGAAACAATTGATGCTATCACCGGCAATATGGCTATTAGTACTTTCACTTTTTGTTCATTTTTTCCACCGAGAAGCATCTGTTCGATGAAGCACATGTGAGAAAGGGGATTTTTTATTTACAATCCGTTTTCGGACGATGAAATTTATTTTCATGGTTTACTAATGCTTCGGTTAAAACATGTCGGGTCATTTACATACAACACACGCTTTTCGATCCAAATCGGAATTTATTCGTTTCCTTCGAGGCTATTTCAAAGTAAGGAAAAAGGGGTGCGAGTCGCGAAACAAGGCCGATGCAACCGTAGAGGAATGAAATGAAGATTCCCAACACTTTCTTAATTTTTCTTAAACATGAGCAATACGAGTTAAAAAAATAAACTCAAAAATTATAAATGTAATGTTATTAATTAGATATTTTTGTTGGAAGAATTACATCTTTAAACCTAAGTTAACTAAATTTTACCTAAACTTGAGTTAACTTAAATTGAACTTTTTTGTACTTCACCCATTTTTTTCAAAGGTTAAAACGAGTTTGTTTATTGTTAACTTTTATTGTTAGGTTTCAAACAGTATAAATACACCAACTTTGAGTAAAATTTTAATTTTTGTTGCCTTGAGGAGGCTTGAAAAAATGACCTTAAACCTGAAATTTTAAAGCAAAGTTTCAGAAAAAACCTAGGTTTATACTCAGTTAACAATTACAATTAAAAAAGAAAAAAAAATCAATCACACTAGTTAATTAAACTTGTTTAGATTAAAACATAAATAAACATTGAAACGTAAAGATTCCACACTTCCTAAGACAGTTTCTTATTTTTTTTAAACATGAGTAATGCGAGTAATTATACCTCATCTTTAAATTAATAGTCATACTATTATTTTGCCTTTTTAATTATTATCCTAGATTTGAGTCTAGGTTTTTTTCAAAATTAAGTCGTAAATTAATAAAGTTACAATCAAAATTTCCGGGCCTAAACAAAGTTTTGGCTTAGCTTAACTTAAAGTTGGATAATGTTAAACTTTTGCCTAGGTTTAGTTTCAAACTGTTTATATATTTTATTATGATGATGTATTTATTCTCTAACCTTTTAATTATTAAGCCAGGTTAAACTTAGGCTTTTTGAAAACGTAAAGATAAAATTTTAGGCTTATAAACAAAATTTTTGCTCAGGTTAAGTCAACATTAAAGTTTCAAGCCTAAATTTTTGCCCAGGTTTAGTTCCAAACTTTTATTCCTAACCCTAGATCAAACCTAAAGTTAAACTTGAGTTAACTCGAACTTAACAGCTTAAAATTCGATGTACTTTTTCAGGTTTGTAATTTTTACCCAGGTTTGATAATCTTACAAATTAAATAACACATTAGTTAGTTTACACTTTTAACTGATGGTAGACCCTAGGTTTTTCCAAAACTATGCTTTAAATTACACTAAAAACCTTTAAATTTATGGAAATCCGAAAAATTATTCGAGTTTCATAATTAATTAATTTTATTTTTTTAATATTATAATTATAACTTCTGCGTCTGAGATAAAATAAATAATCCTGTTTTCCTTCAACATTTATCTTTTACTAGTAAGTTAACTAAATTTTATTTAAATTTGGGTTAAATTTTAAACGAAAGTTAACATCAAAAGCTAGTTTAAACTTAAATTGATTTTTTTATACTTAAAAAATTTTTTTACGAAGATTAAATCGAGTTTGATTTTTGTTAACTTTAATTGTCAGGTTTCAACTTTGAAATAATTAACCTTGAGTAAAACTTTAATTTTTGTTGCCTTGTAGAGGTTTGAAAAAACGCCCTTAAACCTGAAATTTTAAAGCAAAGTTTTAGAAAAAAAACTAGGTTTATTTCTGAGTTAACAATTAAAAAAGTAAAAAAAGTTTCAATCACAGTAGTTTAGATGGAAACATAAATACACATTGAAACATAAATATTCTGCACTTCCCAACACACTTTCTTAATTTTTTTAAACATGAGTAATGCGAGTTTAAAAATATATTTAAAGACAAAAATCATAAAGATAATGTTATTACACATTATTTTTGTTGAAAGAATCACAGTTTTTAAACCTGAGTTAACATTACAACTAAAGTTAACCAAATATTTACCTAAACCTGAGTTAACTTTTAAACCTAAGTTAACCAAAAGCCAATTTAAGTTTAACACGAGTTAATTTAGTTTTTTATCGTTACATTTTAAATAGAAAACAATCATAATAATGTCTTCTTAAGAAGCAATATTTGTTATAGGCTTAAAAAATCGACCTTAAACCTGAAAGTTTTAGAAACTTGGCAAAAATAAGTTGTTTAGATTAAAACCTATTTTTGCAGCATCCCTGCAAGCCAATTATCCACGTAAAAATCCCAAGCAAGTCATTAAATCCGCACCCTTTAACAGGTGTAAAAAACGTGTAAAGCTCTTGCAGGAGCTTTAAAGCTCATATTTAAGCGCAATCACCATAAATGGCTTTTTTAATTTTCCTCAACCCTTCTCGCTTTAAATAAGAACTCGGTAAAAATTAGCGCATTTTCCACCCTTCCTCAAAATCGAATTTTTTGCCAAAAAAAAACCCAACCCCTTGTAATAATTCTCGCGCCATTTACTCCAACCACAACAATAAATTCATATGAATTTCTTGAAGGGTTGAATCAACCCTTTGGAAAATTCGTTTCAACGACTGTCTGTCTCTCGATCAATCGTGCGTTGGAATTTTTCCGTAATTTTGCCATTATTCAAAATGGCGGCCGGTGCAATTGCGAATGTGTGCATAGGGTTCGACCATGCATGTGGTAAAGAGGGGGTGGAAAATGCAATGCGGGGGGGCGGGGGACGGACATGTGATATATCTAGAGGGCGGTGCTTTGCCTATGTACTAACGGAACACAGTATTGTGCCGATTTCGATATATGTTTCGCGCTGGTTTTGGGGCCACGTCAACCGTTGACGTAAGCGAAAAAATATTTTTCCATGGGGTGGGAAAAAATAAGGGAATTGGTATAAATAAGCGCAATCGGAATGAGTTTTCCGAGAAAATTATAGTCGAGGCGATGAATACAAATCGCTTCCTGAAAACTAGTCAAAAGTGCCACTTAAAGTCGGGGGGTTGGGGAAATCGAGCTTTGATGACCGATTCAAGGGGTGAAATTGTGGCCTGAGTTTTCTTTATTTTTTCCAATGAGGGGTGACGGGAAATGAATACAGTCAGTGTCTGGTAGACATGTTGAAAAAATATTTTTTCTGATGGTCGAAGCGATTCAGGAATCGATTCGTTTTAAACATTTACAGGCGTGTAATCTGAAACTATTACTGGAAGCACTGAAATTGCACTGAAAGCATCAATTGAATCAACATAATGAAGACAAGGGGTAATCATTGAAAATATTTCCTGCTTGTTTATAATCGCTGAAAAAATCCTGCTGCGGTGATTCACCAAAAAATTTATTCCTGCTGTGATTATAATCACAAAACATGAAAGAGCGTTTCATAATCCTGCAAAAACCACCCTAAAATTAAAATAGTTGCAGAAGTTTCAAACGAAGTTTTTTCAGGAAAGGAAATCCTGCAACGTAATTTCAGAGGATAAAACTGTATTTTTTCAAAAGTTGACACTATTTTTACCAAAGTTGTTATTATTATTTGTAATTCTTTCAATAAATCCTACAATTAGAGCATAATCCTGAAAAACTATCCAAAAATTATAGAAAACAGTTGTTCAAAGACAACGTTTCACAAGAAATCCAGCAACTGTAACTTTTACAGGTGAAAAAATCTTCCTGCAAAAAAGCCTTTATAGAATTAACATTTATTTTAGAAAAATATTCTTGCTGTAACTGCAAACAAAGCAGGAAGCGGTTAATTCTCCTGCTACAGAAATTAAAATATTGTTCTCTAAAGTGATACAAGCAGTTTTGAAATCCTTTCAGCAGGAGTAATATGACTGTTGTAAAAAATAAGAAAACTAATTTTATACATTTAATTTAAAAAAGAACTGTAAAACTAAATAATAATTTTCATGTTTTTGTTATTCTTTTAATTTAAAATAAAAATTTGTCTTGTTTCCTGCAAAATTTCAAACATATTGCGTTTGTTTATAATCACTAAAAAACTTTTTCAAAAATCCTGCTAAGGTGATTTATTTCTACTATGATTACAAAACATAAAAAAACCTTTCATATTCCTACAAAAATCTCCTACAGAATTAACATTATTGTTTCCAAAGTTTTTTTAAAGAAAATTATTCCTGCTGTGTAACTACAAACGAAATAGGAATCTTGTTTATTCTCCTGCAACAGCAATCAAAATATCGTTCTCTCAAAGAATAAAAACAGTTAAACTGTGATATCAGCAGAAGTATATAATTACTACTGTTAAAAATTAGTAATTTTCCTTCAGCAGGAAACAAATTTTATACATTTTTAATACAAAAAGTTGCAAAAACTATAAATTAGTTTAATGTTTCTGGTTGTTCTTTTAGTTTAAACTAAAAATTTATAGTGTTTCCTGCAAAATTTCAAATACCCTTAGTATTTTATATTATATCCTGTTTATTTATAATCAAAAGCTTTTTCGAAAATCTAACATTTATTTCTGTTTACAACTCAAAAATGTATTTTATCCTCCTGCAAAAATCGTGTATTCTCTGTCAGAAAATCCTGCAACTGTAACTATCTAGATAGAATAATTGTATTCCTGCCGAGGAAGACTTTACAGGATTGATATAATGACGATACCTGTAAACTATTAGCTTAAAAAATCCTGTAATTTTAAAATACTTCCTTGATGTTTTGCAAAACTAAAAAGTTAAAAAGTTTATTTTCCTGCAGACTTATTGTCTAAAATGAGTAAAGCAGTTTTTTCATATATTTTTCAAACTAATATTAGCAGGAGTGGTATTTATCTTATAAGCAGACTTGAGAAATAAAATAAAGACATTATCTTGCAACAGGTAATTATAGTCAACGTAAAGATTCTGTAAAAATAAATTTCATAAAATAATATTCCTGCTGTACTTACATGAAAATCGACAATAAATAAATAAGTGCTGTGTTTTAGCAGGAATGTCGTTACAATTGTGTCTGAAATTTTGTACCCTCCAGCAGGAATTTTGTAAAAATGTAAACGACAGTGTAACAAAAAGCCTCAAAAATTACGACTCGAGTCAACTTAAACGACACCCAGTCACGCTGAGCCAATATTTCAGTCGTCTGAAATCATAAAACAACAATTTTTTTAGGTTTGTTTTATTAACATCGTCCCTCTGTGTAGAGAAATCTCATTTTTCCCCCCTAACAATCCCTGCAAATCGATCAGAAAATATAATGTGTGTTTGGTGATGCAGTTTCAGTTCGATACGTGTGCACTGTAGCCGTCCACGTGATTATTCCGTCACCTCGTCCTATTTTCCCCCCAAAAACCCAATGGTCCATTCCGATAGTTTGACGTTAAGTGTGAAAATCGCTTGTCGGTGCGCCTATTCCCATTACCTTTAATTTAAATGAGCAAGCTATGGAAATATGGCCCGTAATGGCAAATTGTTAATTTGTTTGCGATTTTTGAGCTTTTTCAAACCGGATTAACCGGTTCGGTTGCAAGAATCCGATCGGAAGCTCGAACTTTGGGAGCTTAAGCCGATTACGCGCTTTTCTTTTCTTGCGAGCTTTTTAAAATTTCTCGGCCGTTTTCCGGTCATTAAGCGAGCTTTTGCACTAATTTGATATATTGGTGGAGAGCACATTTGAATTTTTTTTATAATAGACGAGCGACTGCACCGAATATTAACTATAGTGGCCGAAATGTGAAATAAAAATTGCACCCCTTTAACGACTAGGGAAAAATCCCCTCATTTTTTAACCCTTTAAGTCGGCGAAGGGGCGACTTGTCTCATTGCCCTATTTCCAAGTCGGAAAAAATGTGCCCCAGATCGATTTTTAATTATGACTGAAGAGTCGAAGAGAAAAGGTTTTTTTTCAACTAAATATTATTAAAAGGGTGGGCCCTTTGAACTCGATATAATTACAAGAGAAAAACAATAAGATTAAAACTGACCCACAATCGACCAAATAAAATATTTATCGTGTAATTAGAGCGAAAAGTCGACGCGAACTTATTGAACGATTGCACTCTACAAAAATATTTCATTTGTCCATTCAAGGGATGCTTATTTCAAATCAATGCCTAATAAGGGGCGCATTTTGACCAAATCAAGCAGCCCAAGAAACAAATTTTAACCCAACTCTAATCCTCGCAGGAAAAAAAGTTTCAGCACTTTTTCCTGTTAGTTTAAAAAAATTACCGACAGCAGGAATTAACGTTTTTGGGAGCTTTTTAAAGTTGTTGTATAGTTTGCAGAATTCCTGCTAAACGAGCACAAATTCTTAGTTCAATTTTTCAGAAATTGCGGGATTTGTTTCAAAAAGCAACTGCTGGAATTCTATTAATTAGTTTATGTTTTTAAGTTTTAATGTTGGTTAAAAATAAATATTCCTAGCAAAAGGTTTGCGACTTGGGTATAAATGGCTAAAATTTTAATTTAAACCCAACTCTAATCCTTGTATAAAAAATGTTTCACAACTTTTCCTCTTAGTTTTGAAGAATTACCGACAGCAGGAATTAACGTTTTTGGGAGCTTTTTAAAGTTGTTGTATAGTTTGCAGACTTCCTGCTAAACGAGCACAAATTCTTAGTTCAATTTTTCAGAAATTGCGGGATTTGTTTCAAAAAGCAACTGCAGGAATTCTGTTAATTAGTTTAAGTTTTTAAGTTTTAATGTTGGTTAAAAATAAATATTCCTAGCAAAAGGTTTGCGACTTAAGTAGAGTTGGCTAAAATTTTAATTTTAACCCAACTCTAATCCTCGTATAAAAAATGTTTCAGAACTTTTTCTCTTAGTTTTAAAGAATTACCGACAGCAGGAATTATCGTTTTTGGGAACTTTTTAAAGTTGCTACTGCTAAAGCTAGTAGTTTTGCAGGAACACAAATTCAAAGTTTAGTTTTTCAAAAATTGCAGGATTTGTTTCAAAAAGCAACTGCAGGAATTCTATTAATTAGTTTAAGTTTTTAAGTTTTAATGTTGGTCAAAAATAAATATTCTTGGCAAAAGGTTTGCGACTTGGGTATAATTGGTAAAAATTTTAATTTTAACCCAACTCTAATCCTCGTATAAAAAAATGTATCAGAACTTTTCCTCTTAGTTTTAAAAAATTATCGACAGCAGGAATTAACGTTTTTGGGAACTTTTTAAAGTTGCAAAATTCCTGCTAAAGCTTCTAGTTTTGCAGGAACTTAAATTCTTAATTAAGTTTTTCAGGAATTGCAGGATTTGTTTCAAAAAGCATTTGTCTTGCCATTTTACAGAATTTTCAAAAACTGCAGGAATAGTTTAGGCTGTTAAGTTTTAATGTTGGCTAAAACCAAATATCTCTAGGTGTTGGCGTGTATATAGTTAGTTTTTGTGGTGCTTACCCGTGTGTAGCCTCGTGTGTTGTTGCACGTGACTCAACTGCTTGAACCTCCTGTCGCAATAGGAACATTTGTAGGGTTTTTCTCCCGTGTGAACCCTGATATGTTGGACTAACTGATGATTGCTGCTGAAAGACTTTAGACATTGCTGGCACTGATGTGGTTTGACTTCTGAGCGTCCCGTCAACTCCCTCGCATGCATTTGCATCGCCGATTTGTGCATGAAAATCTGTAAAAATCCGTTTTTTTCTAAATACAATAAAAATGAAACGAAAAAATGTGCTTGTGTTGTGAAAATTGTGTCGAGTACGGTCCTGTCGCGGCGCCGAGACTATCCCTTTTAATTTCTTTCCAACTTTTTAACCCCGTCTTTTCCGTTTTTCGTTTTGCCCTCTCGTTTTTAATCACAGCTTTCTAAGATTTCGACGCTTACCTGCCGTTTTAATTCGTCATTATTAAAATAATGCTTCAGTTTTAATATTTCATTTGGGGGTAGGGGCGATTTACGCGACGAGCCACTTTCGGGGATCGAAAAAAGACGACGATTTATTCTGCCAGACGGCTAGGAAAATCGTAAAATAGACACAAAAATAATAAAAAACACTTAAAGACAACGTGTAATAAAAAAATTGGTTTCATTAAATTAAGTAAAACTATGATAATTTTATGTTGTTTGATTTAATTTACAGCCTCGGCTTCGCCTCGATTGATGAATTTTAGAAAAAATAACATTTATTCAATACTCTATGTTAAAATTGAATTTTATTTAGTCTTTTCTTCATGTTAAAATGAAATTTTATCGTCTAGATGATAACAAATACATCCATTGTTGTATATCTGCGGTTGTTAGTTGCTAACGATCTTTGACATTAGATTTCATTGTTGAATTTTACTTTGACATTTATAAATATCGACCAAATTGACTACAAAATTAGTGAGAATGGAATAAAATTTTATATTGTACACGATGATAAAATTTTCATTATCTTTTCCAGGATATTATTAAATTGCTCTCAAAGATAAAATTCACTTTTATCGTCTTGTATAATAAATTACTATTTTACATTGTTTCTGTTTTAGCTCGTCTTAGACTCCGTTATTAAAAACCAAAGAAAGGTCGAAAAAAATTTGAAGCTCGGCTTTGCCTCGCCTATTAAATACAACAACAAATAAGAGTAAAAGTCAATTTTTTTTTTTTTTTTTTTAAATATTGTTATTTGAAAATCCGTCACAATAGCTCGGCTTTGCCTCGGCTATTACAAAATCAACATTTAATTGTAGTACAACCAAATAGGCTAAAAAGTTAACTTTATTTAATGCCCAAGTCTGGAAGTAACAATTTATAGTTTGGTAGAAAGTAACAAATTATTGTTTGATTTAATTTATAGCCTCGGCTCTGCCTTAGTTGTGGCATTTTTAAAAATTTTCCCTGGAAAGATATGAACTATCCAGTAGGAAAAAAGAAGAAGAAGAAAAGAATAGAAACAATATTTTTTATAGTGTTTTTGTTGTTTTAGCTCGGTTTCGCCTCGACTATTAAAAATAAAAATGAAATAACTCTATAAGTAGTCGTCAAAGTCAACTTTGTTTGTTAAAATTAAAAACTCTTATCTTTTATAGTTTTCTTGAATTTTTCAAAATATTTTTATTTGAACTTCGTTACAATAGCTCGGCTTTGCCTCGACTATTACATAATCAAATTTAAATTTACAATTTGGATTTAAAAATCAACTTTTATCAATCAATTTCTTAGTAATTTTGCGTTTTTTAATGACTGATTTTTTTATAGTGGATAAAGAAGAAACCTGATTTTCTAATTTTTTTGGTTGTGGTTCAATTACATAAAAATCAAACATTTTTGTAAAACAAATTAATTAAAATGAGATACTATTTATTAAAAAGTCTCTCGTTTTTCTTTAATTTGACAAATTGTAGCAAAAAATGAATTAAGAAAAGATATTATTTATTAAAAAGTCTTTCGTTTTTCTTTAATTTGACAGATTGTAGCTTTCACTCGGCGTCGCCTCGACTATAAAAAATCAAAATCTCAAGTAACATCAAACAACTCAGCGTGAAAGTCAGATTTATTCATTGTCGTTAGTAGTTTTAGTTTATTTTTCATTTTTAATGACTACGAATTTAAATAGTTGATAAATCAGAAATCTGTTTGCTTTTATTTACTTTTTATAGTCCAATTTACAGATTCAACTGCGGTATACAATTTTTTTTTGAATAAGAACTAACTTTTTGTTTGCTTAATTTGACAGGTTGCAGCTCAGGCTCGGCTGCGCCTCGTTTAAGTTTCAAGTTAAGCTTTATTATATAATATTTGGTTAGGAAAATGCCGATAACGTAGAAATCTGTTGGTCACGTGACCCCAGATTGGGGTTGATTGTCGTCTAAAGCGTGCAATTTTTTCCATGCATTTTTGCATTTTTCAGTGGCACTAATAGTGGGTTTTCCCCCTCGTATTAAATAATTCCAAGTCGGCAACAAATAATAAAAGAAATAAAATATAAAATGACATATTATAAGAATGTAAATGAGTGGAATTGAGGGAAAGGATTTCCGCGGAAATGGGCATACGAAGAAGGGCGACAGGAAGAAGGAGGAGTGGAATTCCTGTAAACATAGGGCATGACTTTTTGCGATTTTCAAACAAAACAGTTTCAAGTCACACCTCGTATTTCCAAAGGTTATGGAGTGCTAGAACGAGGAAGTATAATTGGGTTCTTTTACCGTATGAGGTCGTGTAGGAGTGCTTATATTGTGTGCCGATGTCGAGTTTTCTCTTCAAAAATAAGATACAGATGGTTTCGCTCTTTTGTCTCCTCACTCGTAAAAATCCAAAATTACGCTAATTGCGACGATTTAAAAAGCGCTAATTGCGAAAAAACCCGACGACAGGCATACAGTATCAATTTTAAG
Source organism: Tribolium madens (assembly GCF_015345945.1). NCBI lineage: Eukaryota > Metazoa > Arthropoda > Insecta > Coleoptera > Tenebrionidae > Tribolium > Tribolium madens. Next base: position 4,739,545 of record NW_025401041.1, read on the forward strand.
ATTAAGTCGGAGCATAATTTCGTTATTATTATTACAAGAATTGAGATAATAACGGCATTTCTTTCGCCAATTACGGCAAACTATAATTAATTACTTCGATTCGATTTACGTAATTGTGAAATATTTCAAGTCGCAAAAATTTCTTCTACTTTGCAATTTTCGACGTTAGCAGGTGTACCAACAATCTGAATTTATAATGCAGTGACGTGCTTTAAATTAGGGTTATTTGCGCAAATTTTATTCAAAAACCGTTTAATCTTGATCGAGGATCTTTACAGATTTCAACGAAAAAGCGAAATTTAAAGGATGTTATTGTTATCATTTTTATCTAGTTGTAAAAATTTGATTTTATATTTACACATGTTTGTTTTCGCTCTTATCACTGATTATTTTTATCCTTCCATTAATCATTATCACACATTCTGTGGATGTTTTGACGTCCTTTTTTGTGTGTGAGAAAAAATGCAATTTCTTTTGTTTATTAGCCACCTGCGTTGATTTCGTTTTGGTGTCGTTTTTTCCGCGTCGGTGGCGGCGTCGTTGATTTATCGTAATGTCTTGTCGCCGCAACCGTCCCCAAGAGATAAAAACAACTGTTTCATAAAGTCTGGAAATGAAAAAAGCCATTCGCTCGAGTCGTATATATCATTGTGATTTCTTTTACAATGAGAGGAAAGATCAATTCGTGATACACCCTGTATGTGCGGAAACGGATGGACGACCTTTGATACGTCAAGGATGTTGCTAGAGAGTATCAATCATGTTCGAATAAATAACAATGATGTGTGCAAGAATGTAGACAGTGATAAATAATTCAATTTGAAAAAAAAAAAACAAAAAATTTAAATTTGGCAGCAAACTAAAAATTTTAAAAATTATATAATATAGCTACTAGCCTCGGCTTCGCCTCGGTTAAACCTTTCTTTTTATCTCTCTCTCTTAAAACTATGAGATATTTCAAAATAATTGTACTGACAGGACAAAATTAAGAGCACACTCATTCTAGTTATTAAATGTGATTGTTTCTTATAAAAAAAAGTCTGGAGTAACTACTTTTACTTTTTTTTTACTTAAAAATTATTATTCATATATTTCAATATACACACTTACCACTATTTGAAAAATAATAAAACAATATACTTGTACAGTCAGCTCCAAAATTCACACATCATTTTGACTTTACTTTTGCTAGTGACTGTACACAATAAAATCAAAATCGGTAATATTTTTACCGTCAGCAATACATATATCAATAAAAAATATTTTTACTTAGATCAAAAAAGTGAAAACTATAAAACAACTTTAAAAACTTTTTTATTTATTTTAAAATTAAAAAAAAAAAGAAAAGTTATTAAATTTCATTCTTGTTACTTGAAAATACACAAAACAAAACAAAATAAATGTGTCAAAATTTCTAAATTAATAAAATAATATACGTGCACAGTCAGCTACAAAATTAACGAGCTCTAATTCTATTTTTGTTGGTGACTGTACACAATAAAATCATCAAAATAGAGCCGTTGACGTTAAAATAAAATAAAAAAAAATCGTAAATAACGAATGATTGTAAGTAAGTAAGTTTTCTAGTAAAAATTATATATCGACTCACTTGTCTTCTTTTTTTAACAAAAAAACTGCGACTCTACTTTTGTTGTTGAATGTATACATAAAAGAATTAAAAAAAAAATAAAATTTGGCGGCTATCTAACCATTTTAATTATTTAATCCAAATCTGAGAGTAACTACTAGCCTCGGCTTCGCCTCGGCTAGTCATACTTTTTTTTGTCTGTCTTTACGTAAAAATTATTTTTTATATATTTCAAAATACACAATATAAAAAAACAAAATAATATGCGTGTACAGTCAGGTGAAATTAACAAACTCTGACTTTACTTTTGCTAGTGATTGTGCAAAATAAAATGAAAATAGATATATTGATGTCAAAATCGGTGACATTTTTACCGTCAGCAATATATCAATAAAAAATATTTTAAGTTTTATTGTTGTACCTACTTCATCAAAAAAAGTGAAAACTAGTAACAACTTTATAAACTTTTTTATTTATTTGAAAATTAAAAAGAAGTAAAGACAAATAAAAATTACTGAACAGTAAAGTTTTCTATTAAAAATTATATTATATATTTTATCGAATCACCTGCTTCTTTCTTTAAGAAAAAACTGCGACACTATTTTTGCTGTTAATTGTACATATATAACAAATTAAAAAAAAATAAAATCAGACAGCTACCAAAACATTTTAATTATTTAATCTGCTTTTTATGAAAATCTGAAAGTAAATATACTAACCTTTCTTCAAAATATGTAAAATTAAACAAATGTACAGTCAAGAAAAATTTTCAAGTTATTAAATTTTATTCTTGTTTTAAACAAACACTCGGCTTTGCCTCGTCATAATTTTTTATCTGTAATTACGTCAAAATTATTATTCATATATTTCAAAATACACAAAATAAAAAAAATAATGTATCACATTTTTTAAATGAATAAAATAATATACGTGTAGCTGACTACAAAATTAACGACCTCTAATTCTACTTTTGCTGGTGACTGTACGCAATAATATCAAAATAGAGACGTTGACGTTAAAATAAAATAAAAAAATATTTAATCGTAATGTTTTTTAGTAAAAATTATATATCGACTCACTTGTCTTCCTTTTTTTAACAAAAGACTGCAAGACACTTTTGGTGTTGAATGTATACATAAGAAAATTAAAAAAAATTAAATTTGACATTAATTGACATTAACCATTTTAATTATTTAATCCACTTTTTGTAAAAACTCGAGAGGAACTACTAGACTCGGCTTCGCCTCGGCTAGTCATACTTTTTTGTCTGTCTTTACATAAAATTATTTTTTATATATTTCAAAATACACAATATAAAAAAACACAATAATAAGTGTATCACAATTTCAAAATTAATAAAATAATATACGTGTACAGTCAACTAAAATTAACAAACTCTGACTTTACTTTTGCTAGTAACTGTACAAAAATTACTCAACCGTAAAATTTTCTATTGAAAAATAACATATCGACTCATTTTTTTTAACATACGACTATGACACTATTTTTGCTGTCGACTGTAGGCATAATAAAATTAAAATTAAAATTTATTATATTTAGCATTGTTACCAATAGTTTTACTAAATAAACATCAAAATGAGAGAAAGGGACACAATTTTAAAAAAGATATAAAAAAATCGGTAATTAAATTAAAAAATGAGAAAAAAATACAAAAAATAAAATTGGTAATAAAAAAATATAACACTTTGTTTCATTTACAGAATTTGGTTTTACGACGTCTGTTATCATTAAAACCGTTACCAACCTTGTAAAAATTCATGAAAAAAAAGCAATTTTAAAACTTTTCAATTTACTTTTGAATAAAAAGAAAGTAAAAATTTGAGAGTTAGACAAACAACAAATTGATTCCTTTCTATAACATAATAAGATTTTTTCTAATTTCTCAGATATCTCATGACCTTTCGACTTATAAATAGATTAAATATTTCCCTATTTTTCCCGCCTTGTGTGAATATTGAATTTTTTTTTAATTTTCTCTAACCTGATGTGGCGGATAGTCAAAGGACATCACCGGTGGATAATAGTAAACATTGGGTTGATAAATTCCGGTGGAAGTTCCGGGCACCGGATCAAAATACGAATTGGTGGTGACCGGCGTCCATTCATTTTGGGCACTTGACCCATACATCGTCCCATCTGTTGAATCGATGGTAAAAAGGTCCCATCTGCCGGCACAGAATCCCCCCTAAAGTCACGTTCACACGTCGCGTTCACCGGCCAACAACCGCGCGAAAACTGAAAGAAGTTGTCAAACGACTAAATAATAATTTAAATGTTCCATATTTATAATAATTAATATAAAATCGAACTAAAACAAATCGCTTTTTGTTTTATTTTGCCATTACGCAAATCTGCTTCTTATTTCAAGCGAGCTTTGGTCTCGCGCACAACAAATTAGATTTGCTCTCATACCGCACGACCAACACGTTATTCCTCGACTTTACGCACACGAATCTGATCAAGATTTATTGCGGACGATTGTAATTAGGTCAATTTATTTACGAGATAACAAGTGCAGTATGCACGAATTTTAGTGACGTTGCGGCAAAAACGTGATTAAGAAAGTCGTCATCAGTCATTTTTTTCGATTTGTCAAGTTGGACGTCATGGTTTTTGCCAAAATAACTGATAAGAGGATGTTTGCGATGATCACAAAGTCTAGCAACGTCATTATTTTCGACCGTTATCAATTTTTTTCGTCTAATTGCATAATATTGTTGTTTGTTGTTTACTGATTAAATATCAACAAGTCAGTCTAAAAGCAGTAATTGATGGAGCACAAATGGATTTTTATTGTTAGACATTTTTTCAAAATTTTACCGTTACAAAAATAAAGAAATTACATTAAAAATAGCACCAAGTACATGCTTTTTTGGAGCAACTGTACTTTTTAAAAATGACGACAAAAATGTGCAATCACAATTTTTAAACTAAGAGTTGTATTAAAATTGTCTATGGAAAAAAATATATATTTTTATTTATTCATGCAAATAAGAATAATTAGAATCACAATTATAACGAAGCGCATTAAAGTTTTCTTTCAAAACTGGGGACATTTTTTTACAAAAGTGTATGTATACTTTAAAAATGAGTAATTAAAGACCAAGATTTCTGTATTTTAATTAAAAAAATTTTGATTTTATAATTTTTTTTTATTTTTTTTTATTTCTAATTTATTTCTATCGAAATTTTGATTAGATTTACTGTCGCGTACAACAATTCGAATCACAATTCTTAAAGCTTCTTTAAGGACATTTTTTGAGCAACTATACTTTATTAACAACGAAAAAATGTGCAGTCGAAATTCCTAAAACATGAGTATCACTTTTTGCGCTCTATTAAAATTGTGCTATTCAAGACAATTTTTTTTTAATTTGTTAAACAAAAAATAACCTTTAAATTATCCAATTAAATTAACCAATTACGCAAATGATTTCACGTACAATCGATGCAGAAAGTAGATACCAGTTTTAGTCCGCCGCATTAAAATTGTGACTAAATTTATTATTTAATGACAGTATAATTCGTATTACCAGGATTTTAAAAGTGCGTGGCCAATGTTCGTTTTAAGACATTGTTTCGTACATTGATACAGTATTTTATGACACGACTGTACATTTCAGTAATTTCAATTTAAAAATACACTAATTCGTCTTTAATTTAAAGACAAAAATAAAAATAATTACAATCACAATTATGACAAAGCGCATTAAAATACTGGAAAATTTTTTTTTAGTAAAAACACAAGTTTGTATACTACGCTCTATCGAAATTTTGATTAGATTTACTGTGGCACAGAGTAATTCGGATCACAATTTTTGAAGTGTGCGGCCAAAGCTTCTTTCTATTGTATTTTAATATCGAGTAAATTCTTTTTAAAGCAACTGTACTTCATAAAAATTACGAAAAAAATTTTTAAACCAAGAGTGTTACTTTTTGCGCTCTATTAAAATTGTGCTATTTGAGACTTTTTTTATTTATTTTCTGTTTAAATTTGTAAAACAAAGAAATCACCTGTATGCCCAACTAAATCAACCAATTAAGAAAATGATTACACGTACAATCGAAGCAGAAAGTAGATACCAGTTTTAGTCCGCTGTATTAAAATTGTGATAAATTTACTATTCAAGCACAGTATAATTCGTACCAGGATTTTAAAAGTGGCCAATGTTCGTTTAAGACATTGTTTCGTACATTGATACATTTTTTATGACGCGACTGTACATTTTAGTAATTTAAAAATACACTAATTTGTCTTTAATTTAAGACAAAAATAAAAATAATTAGAATCACAATTATGACAAAGCGCATTAAAATACTGGAAACTTTTTTTTAGAAAAATCACAAGTTCGTATACTACGCTCTATCGAAATTTTGATTAGATTTACTGTCGCATAGAGTAATTCGGATCACAATTTTTGAAGTGTGCGGCCAAAGCTTCTTTCTATTGTATTTTAATATCGACCAACTGTACTTCATAAAAATTACCAAAAAAATGTACAATCAAAATTTTTGAACCAAGAGCGTTACTTTTTGCGCTCTATTAAAATTGTGCTATTTGAGACTTTTTTTTATTTATTTTTTGTTGAAATTTGTAAAACAAAGAAATCACCTGTATGTCCAACTAAATCAACCAATTAAAAAAATGATTACACGTACAATTGAAACAGAAAATAGATACCAGTTTAAGTCCGCTATATTAAAATTGTGATTAAATTTACTATTCAAGCACAATATAATTCGTACCAGGATTTTAAAAGTAGCCAATGCTCGTTTAAGACATTGTTTCGTACATTGATACATTTTTATGACGCGATTGTACATTTTAATAATTTAAAAATACACTAATTTGTCTTTAATTTAAGACAAAAATAAAAATAATTAGAATCATTAGAATTTTTTTATTAGATTTTTAAACAATTTTTAAAGTAGAAGCAGAAAGTAGATACCAGTTTTAGTCCGCTGCATTAAAATTGTGATTAAATTTACTATTCAATCACAGTATAATACGTACTAGGATTTTAAAAGTGCGTGGCCAATGTTCGTTCAAAGACATTATTTCGTACATTGACACATTTTTTTGAACATTTTAGTAATTTCAGTTTAAAAATACACTAATTCGTCTTTAATTTAAAATAAAAATAATTGGAATCACAATTAAGACAAAGCGCATTAAAATACTGGGAATATTTTTTTAGAAAAATCACTGATTTGTATACTACACTCTATCGAAATTCTGATTAGATTTACTGTCGCCCTGAGTAATTCGAATCACATCAACAAAAAAGTACAATCACGAGCAAAAAGGCAATTTCTGTAAAGATTCTGCCCTGCCGACTTGATTTGACTGTGCCATTCTTGTTTTTTCCACCAGTGCAATGATAATATTTCGCCGTCCTCGCGCTCAGACTGTGACCATCCTTCACCCGTTCTCATAATAAATTCGCTTCACATTCTATCGGTTTGAATTTAAACCGTTCTATTAAAGCATCAAATCAAATTTGAATCAGTTTTCGCTCCCCCAAATTTGAGAAGGTTATGAAAAAATGATCACGTGACTTGAAACAATGCCTCCTCGATCGTATAAATTGTCGCGTAAACATACGCATTTTATGTACAAGGCCGCCTAAGTTTGTTGCCTTTTTATTCATGTGCGTTTATTTTTACACGTCTGCGGATTTTTTCCTCTTGTATTTGTTTAATCGAGGCGACAATCGAATCGTCCGTAATATCGATGGCGTTTTTTGCAGCTACCTTAGAAATTTATGGCGGCCATAAGACGACAGCATATGCTACGTGCGAGAGCGAGAGGGAAGATAGCGTGCAATTAAATTTATTGTATGTGGTTTGTTAATATGACGATTTCTATTCCCTGCATCGAATTAAAGCCATTCAATTAGTACATTCTTAATTTCTTATGTTTTCTTAGATATTTATGTCTCTATTTTCACTTTTGTGAGTCAGTTTTGTACACACGTTTTTGTCCGTAAATGTCAATCTAATTAATCTAATGAATATTTGCGATCTGTCACAAACAATCGTAGAAAAGAAAGTTATTTATTAATGCGGTTTAATTACGATAAGTTGGCCTCGTTTCTCAGCCTGCTCGATTTTCGGCTATATAACAAAAGTTGAGACAAAATCGCATCGCGCGTCATGCATTCGGATGCAACGCCCTCTACATGCCAAGCAAACCGACTGTCCTTTTTTCTTATTTTTATTTGTTTTTAAACGACTTGCTTTTTCAAAGTATATTAACCTATGGCCGACCAGATGAACTAGCATCGCGATGTTTAGTCGAGACGTTCATAATTCATGCTGGGCCATTGCACAGCCATAACCTATCTCAACTTTGAAAATGTTGTTTGTAGATTTAAAAATAGCTTTTAATCTGGTACGGATGGGAAAAAATCAAGTAAGCGTGGGGGGCGTCCATCTTTTTTTCCCTTCTTTTTCGACTAACGGTTCACACAAACGCAAAAATGCACTTTTTTGCACTGATGATCCGTGTAAACGAGAACGAAATTCGCCCCAGGCGCAGGACCGTAATAAAGAAATTCATTAGGGGGCACGGAGGTTATGCGGGATTTATAATGAGCGCTTTAATTGAAATATACAAGGTGGACAATTTACACCATTTTTACAACACGCTTCATTCAATTTATCCGCGTTTCATAATAATTCCAAACATAATTAAGTTTCGCACCAAATAATATTATTTTAATTGCGCGATAATTGTCAATTATTGGGGTTGGTTTTGAACAAAATATGTGGGAGTAATTTATTTTATTTTAATTGTGGAAAAAGTGCGAATTTGTGCACAGTCGCCCTAGAAAAGAGTGTCAATGAGTCAGTCGTGAAGGTAATCGTGGTGTAGGCCACAGCCTCCCATCTAAAATAATTAATTGAAATTAATTAGTTGTAAATTGGCTAAATTAGAATGTGTGGCGGAATAAAAAAATTGGGTTTGAATTGAAAAGCGCGTGTTCCAGGCCCGTACCGGATATAATTTGTATTTTTTCTTCATAACGCATGATCGCATCCAATCGACGTCCAGGTCAATCTGATAGCAAATCCTCGCAATTATTTTTCCCGCAAAAAGTACAAAACGCCGTACTCTGCCATAACTCATTTAAAATCTAACGGAATATAAACTTTATGTTAACTACAACTTAGTACCATATTGGTTTATAAGAAAATAACTTAATAAGAAATGCGGTTATTAACCATTACATATAGTTATATTGTACGATGCTGTACGCATACTTTCTCGTAATCACCGGCGCGGTTTTTGCCCCCTCTGGAACGAAAATAAACAAAAATCGCAAAGTGCACACGCCCAGATTTCTCTCGTTCACCGACGAGATTTTTATTATGAATATATACATTTTTTTTTTTGTTTGAGGACTGCACCGCACTGAACGATAAAAACAAACGTCGACGATGATAAGAGGTTCCTGACCTACCCCACTGTAATCTAAATAAGTCTCCACACGTACTATATGAACGATAAAAAATATTGTTGTGTGTGTATAAACGAAACGAAAAAAATACGATGACGACAAGCATTGTTTGCTCAATGAATAAAAGCCAGTGAATATTCATTCGGAAAATAAGGTCACGTGACAAAAATTAGCACAATTTAATCCGTTTTTTACATAAACAAGATTCGACTTTTGATACTGAAAAGTAACAACATTTAAAAATGAATCCAGTGTTTCCTGACAAAACAAAGTCGCTTTTTTCTATCAAATTGAGAAATTCAGAATTCTAAGAAAGCATTTAAAAATGTATCATTTCGGTAGTCTCAATCTGCATTATTTTTATTTGCAAGAACAACTCGGCTATGCCTCGACCAGCTGGTTTAATTATTGGTTTAACTATTTAGAAAAATAAAAATAAACTGTGTGTAAAAAAATTAGCAATTTTAATTACAATAAATGTCTTTTTTTTCAAAAATTAAATAAAACAAATAAAATGACTACTAGCCTCGGCTACGCCTCGACCATTAAACATTCTTTATTACTATCTGTATACTTAACATAAAAAAAATAATTAAACTCTATTTAAATAACTTAAAAAATCGATTTATTTTTTCTAAAAATTAAAAACAAGAAATTAGAGTTAGTCGAGGCGAAGATTGTTCTCACTAATTAGCAATTTTTAATTACAATAAGTGTTTTTTTTTTTAAATTAAATAAAACAAATGGAATTTGAAGTAGTATTTTTATACTTAACATAAAAATTAATTAAACTCTATTCAAATAATTAAAAAAAATTTTTTTTTCTAAATATCAAATGCGAAAAATTACATCAAGCCGAAACGAAACCGAGATTAGTAGTCACTTTTCAATCTTTAATAATAATTACTAATTTCTAATTTTTGAACTACTCGGCTATTCGCTTAATTAAACATTCTTTATTACTATCTTTAAAAATTAATTAAATTCTATTCAAATAATTCGTAAAAAATAATTTTTTTCTTAAAAATCAAAAAACGAGATATAATAAGTCGAGACAAAGCTGAGACTAATAGTCACTTTCCAATTATTTTCAATAATTAGCAATTTTTAATTGCGATAAGTGCTTTTTTTTTAATTAAATAAAACAAATGAAATAACAAGTAGCCTCGGCTAGCTAAATATTTTTTATTACTTAACATTTCAAAATCAATTAAACTAAAATAATTTAAAAAATCCTGAAAATTGGAAACAGGAAATTAAAACTAGCCGAGGCGAAGCCGAGGCTAGTAGTTACTCAATTTTGCCTTCGGCTCGCTGAATTACAGTTGTTAATAAACCAATAAATAAATTATATGATTGTTAATTTCTAATATGCAACTTATTTTCTATTATTTTTTAAATTATTATATGATAAAATATTTATATGCAAAGCTTGTGGCTCAACTTGTGTAACTTCTAGTTATAATTGTTAATTAAAATTAAAGTGAATTTTAAAATGTAATTAAAAGTACAGAAAAACTTGAAAAAAGGAAGACAAAAGTAAGATTTATTCGGACGCTAAGTCAACATTAGTAATTTTTAATTTTAATTGTAATTATTTAATTAAATAAAATTGTACTTTTTAGAGTGACAACAAAACCAAAAAGAATTATTAAAATTGTAGTTATTATTAAATCTGGTAAGTAATTATCTTAAATTAAAAATAATTTTGAAATGAGGAAAAATTAAATGGAGTGGTTTTGCAATTTTGTAATAAATTAAGCTTTTCCTCCATGGTCATTTGTTAGAATATGACAGCCAGTCTTGCCACCATAGCCTCTCTCCCGTCCCCATCTTCCCCCCAAAATCGCGAAATAATGAAAAAAAATTGCAAAATTACTTACATCCATGTCGTTCAAATCGCCATTTTGTTACAAAAAAAATCCACAAACTGAACGCTTATTTTTAGATAACCCCCCAATAATTCGTAACATATTGATAAGAAAGCAGATAACGAGCAAAATCTCATCCGATTGGTTAAAATTTTGTAAATACTGACCGCGCTTTCAGTCTCCATCCTAATCAATGTCTTGTCACTGTGTTATCACTTCGACGGGGGGCACACGAATAATCCTCCCTGCGATTTTTTCACGTTTTTAAAGCTACGAACGATCGAGAAGACGTCTCTCGAACAGCACAACACATTATTGCGTGGTTTAAAATGTACTTGTGCTAATGCAAGTAACTGCATTTGTCGGCCTTGCAATGCATAAAACCCTGGATAAAGGAGTTTTTTTAAGTGGGGGGAGCTTCAAGGGTAAAATAAGATTGGCGGAGAACACACATATTTTGTTATTTTATATATCAGCGACTTGATTTCCTGCTTTTCGGCAGCGGCGCCCAATTTCGTTCCGGGTTGAACAGATTTTCCAAGGGGGCACACAGGCGGGGGGCTATCTTATCAATTTATCTGTTTTACCAAATGATCAAGAGTGAACGGTTTTAATTGATTTTCGAAATTATGCTGTCGCAAATAAGCAGATAAAATTAGAGCGACCTAAAATTATCTCAAGCGATCGCTAACTTGCGATAAGTATGGACAAAAATTGTCACAATTTTCACAGTTTTTGACAATTTTCACAAAAATCACTGATTATAAGCAAATTTTTGTCACTGTATTTAACGTCAAGCAAAAAAGTATTTGGCAAAAGTCATATAGGGTAAAATTTTTACGACTAACGTTATTAATATTTTCTAAAATGGAATAGAGAAAATTTTTGACACTATATTTGACTAAAACTTGGCTTTAGGAAATACAAAAAACTCAAATTTCATAAAATAATTGGTGATCTGACAAAAACGTACAAAACATTTGTCAAAAGTAAACCTAATAAAAGTCTCAGACTGGACTGTGTTTGACAGTATTTATCATTTTACATGTTTTTCAAGCACTGTATTTGACTAAAACCTCGAATAAGAGCTCAAAAACCCTAAATTTGCTAAATAAAAAATTAGTTAACTTTTCGAAAATAAATCGAAAAAATTAGGACTCTATATTTCACTAAAAACTAAGCTTTTGAAAATACAAAAAACTCAAATTTAATGAAAAATCGGTAAGTTTATGATATTGTATTTGACAAAAACGTTTTAAAAAACATTTCGAAAAAATAAACATATTGGAAGTTTTTCTCAAGTCTCTGACTGTATTTGACAGTGTTTATCAATTTAATACATGTTTTTTAAACAAAATTTTGGGACTATATTTGACTAAAACTTCGAATAAAAGCACAAAAACCTCAAATTTGATGAATAAAAAATTAGTTAATATTTCCAAAGTAGAATAGATACACTTTTTGAGACTACATTTGTTTTAGAAAAAATAAACATTTCAAATTTAATAAAATAACAGCTTAAAATCCTCAAATTTGATGAATAAAAAATTAGGCAATATTCTGAGTACAGTTTTTGACATTGTGTTTGACTAAAACGTTTTATACAACAAAAAAAATTTTCGTTTGGTAAAACCAAAATTTAAATTTCACACCTTTGACGGTATAAAAACCCACAATTTTGACACTGTATTTGACAACGACATTTTATAGTACAATTAAAATACGGCGTTTTAACTTCAAAACCTTGTCATTTTTGTATTTGAGGCAATTAAAAAAAACAATACGCCTGAGTTTGACCTTGTATTTGACTTAAAACTTCTATGTGACATTATATTTGACTAAAACTTAATCTTAAAAAAACTATTACAAAATAGCACAGTTCTTGACATAGTAGGTTTTTGACTAAAACGTTTTACAAGCGTTTGTCAAAAACAAATTTAATAAAATTACAAAAATGTATTCAAAAATGTAGTCAGACTTGGCTGTGTTTGACAATATTTATCAATTTACTTGATTTTTAAACAAATCGTATTTGACTAAAACGTCGTATAAAAAATTCTAAAACCTCAAATTATTTAATAAAATTACAAAAATGTATTCAAAAATGTAGTCAGACTTGGCTGTGTTTGACAATATTTATCAACTTACATGATTTTTAAACAAATCGTATTTGACTAAAACGTCGTATAAAAAATTCTAAAACCTCAAATTTAATAAATATAAAAATTTGTTAACATTCTGAGAACAGTTTTTGCGTTGTATTTGACTAAAACGTTTTACACAGCAAAAACATATTTAACGTTTGTAAATCTTATTTTAAACACTTTTAACGGTATAAAAATCTATGATTTTGACATGTTTTTGACAATGACATTTTGTAGTAGGCGTTTTCACTCCAAAACTTTGTCATTTTTATATTTGAGGCTTGAATTTGACACTGTATTTTACTTTAGACTCTTGAAAACTTCGAATTTGATAAAACGAAGTGTGATTTTTGAAATTGGTTAGTAATAAATACGTGCAATTTATATTTTTTGTCATGCATTTGACAACTGACAATAAAAATGTCCTTGGCATAAAATAAAATGAAATCAATTAAATCGTTGTCGTTAACGTATCAAAGTATAATTAGTTATTTTTGTGTGCATATCTGATAAGAGATAAGATTCGTAATTAAAAAAAAATTCTAAACCGGTTATTAGCCGTTAATGTCAAATCTAAAAAAAAAGAGATAAAAACGTGTGGCAGAATATTGAAACAATATAATGGTGTTATTATCGAAGTTGTAAGTTTTAGTATCGATAATTCTCGTTGCTAATATTAGATTTGTTTATGTAAAGTTTGAGTTTTAGAGGGTGTTGTTAAGTGTGCGTCCCTGTAGAAAAAGGTGGGCGGGGTGCAAAAATGCCAATGCTGGCGTGTTCTCCCGTCATTATTAACTAAAAATTTTCAAATTATAAGTTTGTAACGTAATTTTATAATATTGCATGTCAATATCTTCTATATTTGGAATCAAATTATGGCTTGAGAAATTTAAAGCTTGAAAAGTTTGTGTTGATATTAAAGGAACAAATCGTTTCGAGCCAACCAAACAATAAAGCGAAAAAGAAGCTAGATTTTTTCTTCGATGGCTTTTACTCGAGCTTTTCCGTCTAATCGAATTATCTCCAAAGTGCTCTCTTTCTTTTATTCTTTTCGACAAAACCCGCCACTTAGGGCCCATTGTGCCGCCCCCCCGACGATACAAACTCGAGTTGGCGGTGGATTGTGGCAGGATCGCCGCAGGTCACTCGATTTTTCAACGTGTAACCGGTTTTTTACTGCTGGTTTTGAAAGCAGACGTTGACTTTAAGTCCGGAGCCTCGCGCGATTTTATATTGTGCGGGTCAGTTATGTTTTTATTATTTTTATCGCCTTCTCTACTACTCTGAGTAAAAAAGTACGCACGGACAGGACCGGACCAAGGACCGATTACTCGCCACTTATTCTTCCGGAATATTACTTTACACGGTTCCGGGTCTCGTGTTACAAGGCAATTTTACAAGCGCCGAATTATTACACCCATTAGACGCAATTTGCCGGAATTGGCTTGAATGCGCGCCCCAAATCCGGCCCTGGAGTGGGGAAAAAGAAAAAAATTCAACACCCAAGCCACCTCAACGTTTCACAATAGCTAATTATCTTCATTTATAATACTTTTCTAATTTTTGCTACACTGAGTCGTATTTGACACTATATTTGACTATGACAAAATATTCATTACAAATTTGACAAAAAACTATTTTTTTTGTTTTTGATTTTGTAAGTAAAAAGAAAATGCTTTAGTCCCCAAATATTTTACCAAAATTTTGTATTTGACAATATGGAACACTTCAATTTTTGACTATGACATATTTTTTGCCACAACTATATTTGACAATATTTTTTGTAATTTATTATCTGCGTAGTTTATAATTCTTCGGTTTTATAAAATTTTGACAATTTATCAAAAGACATTTGTGCTTTTGACAAATCCTATATGTGTTAAATGTCAAATTCTTGACAACTGTTTCATAACGTATGTTACATTTTACGAAATTTTTTTATAAAAATAAATCTTTATTTCAAATTTGACTGAAGCAGCAACTCCATTGAATCACTAACGGTTTGTTTTTTTTGGGTTTTTGACAATTTTTTAGGTTTCTAATTTTGTATAAAGAGTGTTTAACTCGTCAAATATGACTATTCGAAATGTTTGCCAAAGTTTTGTGTTACAATAATTTATATTTGACACAATATTTGACAAAATGAAACACTTGAATTTTTGACTATGTCATATTTTTTGTTAAAAGTGTATTTGACAATATTATTTGTAATTTATTATCTTTATTTTTTATAACTTTTCAGTTTTATAAAATTTTAACAATTTATCTGAAAATATTTGTGCTTTTGACAAATATTATTTGTCATAAATGTTAAATTCTTGACAACTGTCATAAAGTAAATTATATTTAACCAAAAAGGTTTATAAAAATAAATATTTATTTCAAATTTGACTCAAAAATCTACTCTACTGAAACACTAACGTTTTGTGTTTTTCGGTTTTTGACAATTTTTTAAGTTTCTAATATTGTATAAAACATACAATAATTTAGATGTGACACAATATTTGACAAAATGAAACACTTAAATTTTTGACTATGACATATTTTTGGTTAAAACTATATTTGACAATATTTTTTGTAATTTATTATCTGCGTACTTTTTAACTGTTCAGTTTTATAAAATTTTGACAGTTTATCTAAAGATATTTGTGCTTTTGACAAATCTTATTTGTTATAACCATTAAATTCTTGACAACTGTATCATAAGGTAAATTATATTTAACCAAAAAAGTTTATTAAAAATTTAATATTAATTTCAAATTTGACTGAAAAATCTACTCCATTGAAACACTAACGTTTTGTGTTTTTCGGTTTTTGACAATTTTTTAGGTTTCCAATTTTGTACAAAACATGCTTGACACGTGAAATATGACTATTCGGAATGTTTGCCAAAGTCTTGTGTTACAATAATTTATAGGTATTTGACACAATATTTGACAAAATGAAACACTTGAATTTTTGACTATGACATATTTTTTGTTAAAACTGTATTTGATAATATTTTGTGTAATTTATTATCTGCATAGTTTATAAATTTTCAGTTTTATAAAATTTTGACAATTTATCTAAGGATATTTGTGCTTTTGACAAATCTTATTTGTCATAAATGTTAAATTCATGACAACTGTATCATGAGGTAAATTATATTTAACCAAAAAATCTACTCCATTGAAACACTAACGTTTTGTGTTTTTTGGTTTTTGACAATTTTTTAGGTTTCTAATTTTGTATAAAACATGTTTGACTTGTCAAATATGACTATCTTGTGTACAATAATTTATATTTGACACAGTATTTGACACAATTAAACACTTAAATTTTTGACTATGACATATTTTTCCTCGCAACTGTATTTGACAATATTTTTTGTAATTTATTATCTGCGTAGTTTTGAGTTTAGTCAAAATTTTATTAATAATTATGTTGTGACTTTTCTGTTTTATTAAATTTTGACAAAACGTTTTATGAAAATAAATATTTAAATTAAACGCTAAAAAAACGAAAGTATTTGAGTATTACATATTATTTATCACAAATTACTAAATCAAACTAAATGAGAATAAATACTATATACTGTGTGTTTTTTGCTTTGTTATTTTATTAATAAAATTCTAAAGCTACATATTTGTGTTTTTGGTACAAGAGTGTCAAATTCCTGACAAAAGCGTGGTTTAATTTTCTTTAATTTTTTACATTTGACAATGGTGATTTGATTGTTGAGAATGGGTGTAATCCGGTCCTGGGCCGTTAAAAATTTACACGTCATCGTTGGGCGATTTTTTTAAGCACAGAGCCGTAATTAAATTTTCATTGTGACCGATTCATCGGACCACAATGAAAGTGTTTAGTAATCTCTTTGAAAAAAATCCTAACCCTCATTCATTTGATTGCAATGAGAGGGGATTTTTTGTAGACTCGTAAGCAATCTGTGTCGTCGGTTATGTGATGTTTTCGGTCACCCTAACAAATTTTATTAATTTTTTTCGTGTTATTATTTTGAAAAATAATCATGCAAGGGGTGAGAATATATTTTTTGTTCATCGATCGCACCCTCTGATCCTCATTAAATTTTCAAACCGAATCGATGAAATAAACAAAAAAAAATTCTCTCGCTCGGAATTTTAATCAATCTGTGATCGTACAAAATTCCCCCATTAAAATCCCATAAAAAATGGTAATAAAACACAAAGTTTTCCAGATGATATCGAGCGATTTTCATCACACTGGTACCCGATGGTACAAAATGCGTACACAACCACTACACAAAACAATAATTCCTGTGAAATGCGGTTGTCTCACTCTGACGCACACGTCACCCCGTTTACGAAAGGGGTGCGTGAACGGAACGGGGCTGATCTTATCGGACGCCCCATTTTTATCCGACGTTCTTACTAGATAATTTCGTTTCCTGAGCGAAAATACAAACTTATGTAAATCGATGGTCACTGA
This sequence comes from Tribolium madens, assembly GCF_015345945.1. Taxonomy (NCBI): domain Eukaryota; kingdom Metazoa; phylum Arthropoda; class Insecta; order Coleoptera; family Tenebrionidae; genus Tribolium; species Tribolium madens. Next base: position 4,757,081 of record NW_025401041.1, read on the forward strand.
AGCCCCCATTTACACAAAAAAATACGCGTGAGAAAAGGGACTTCTTTCAACCCCTCAGGGCGGACCTGGACGCATTTGCATAGATTTAGGCAAAGACAAAATAAAAAATTTCTGGGCCTTAGAAAATCAAATCTGGCACTGTTTTTGATTAAGAATTTTACACAAAAAATAAAATTCTGCTTCTCTACTTAAAATTTACCAAAAACGTTGTACAATATTATATTGTTGAACGAGTGAGAAAGTTTTCGAAAAATTGCAACCTCAATTTCAATAATAAAATTATTAAGTTAACTAGCAACTCAATTTATTCACTATTCGTCAAAAATTTGTTAAACATCTTAAATTTCTCTATATTTTATTACATAAAACAACAAGTAATAAAAATTCTCGGCTTCGCCTCGGCAATATACAAATTTGTTTCTCATCGTTTCTTATTTATTATAGAAACTTTGTTGTTTAATTTTTAATAATTGATAAAGAAAAGCAAATAAGAGAATTAACTATACTGTAAAGTTTTAACAAATTGTTATTTTTTCTAACAAACATATGAAAAATGTAGATTTAAAACTAAAGTTTTATTTGCGAAATTAAAACGATTTTTAAACATTTTTTTTCAAGTAGATTTTTACTTTGTATCGTATTTATTTCTGGAACATCCTGTAGACTTTAAAATTTATTAAAAATTGATAAATATTTAACTAACACTGTTACTACAGTTTTGTATCTATTTGTAAAAATTTCAAAAAATGTAATTAAAAGAACTGGTTTGTTTAAAACGTTTACGAAAATGGAAAAAAAATCAACTTTTTATCTTGTTAAATGTTTATTAGTTTTTTTTAATAAGAAGCTAAAAAGTTTTATATATATGTAACTCTAAATTCGCAAATAATAATTCTTACTTTTTTTTTCATTTTGTTAAATTAAGAATTGGAGAAACATCAGTCACTAAGTTTGGTTCTCATTCTTTGTTATTTGTTATTATTCAGTTTAATTTGTGTTTTTTTAATTTAATTTAATTTTAATTTAAGCCAAATTAATCAGTTGAAGTTACAATTATCTTCGGCTTTGCCTTGGCTAAAAACATACAACTAAAGTATGAAAAAATTATTAATTTTTCAGTAAAAATGTGATTTGAAAATTAAGTTTTTCTCTTTATTAAAAAAAAGAACTTAATGCGATTTTTGAACAAAACTTATTTAAATTTATACTTTATGTATTGTACTCATTTCTCGAACATCGTGTAGCTATTTTTTAATTTAATTTAATTTTAATTTAAGCCAAATTAATCAGTTGAAGTTACAATTATCCTCGGCTTTGCCTTGGCTAGAAACATACGACCAAAGTGTGAAAAAAATATTAATTTTTCAGTAAAAATGTGATTTGAAAATTAAGTTTTTCTCTTTATTAAAAAAAAAGACTTAATGCGATTTTTGAACAAAACTTATTTAAA
>NW_025401041.1:4758581-4761463 GCF_015345945.1 Tribolium madens
TTTTAATTTAAGCCAAATTAATCAGTTGAAGTTACAATTATCTTCGGCTTTGCCTTGGCTAGAAACATACGACCAAAGTGTGAAAAAATTATTAATTTTTCAGTAAAAATGTGATTTGAAAATTAAGCTTTATTAAAAAAAAGAACTTAATGCGATTTTTGAACAAAACTTATTTAAATTGTTCTTTATATTTTATGTATTGTACTCATTTCTCGAACATCCTGTAGCTTTAAAATTTTAAGTGACATTTTTTACAATATATTTTAATATAATTAATTTTAATTAATTTAATTTTTATGAAAGTAAAAAAAATGTTACTACTAGGCTTAGCCTCGGTCAAATAAAACGTGGATAGTATTTGTGGATATAGTATTATCAATTGCATTTGGACTAGATTTAAAAAATAGTATATTATTCAACAAGTGAGAAAGTTGACAATTTCTCACGAGTTTTTGACTATACTTTTTCTAATCTTAAATAATGACTGTAATATTATTTATATTTTTTTCTTTTTATTATTTTTATTAAATTTTTTCTACAGTTGTAGACGTCAACTTTGTTTTTGACACGATTTTCGTTTTTTTTATTTGTGTTTGGTTTTCTCTTTTTTTAAACATTTTCGTATTTCGTAATATTTTTGTCTTATCGACAAGGCTCAAGTCAAAAACATATTTTTCTTGAAGTTTTCATGATTTTTAAACAATTTGAATTTTGTTTTTTTATAGAAAAAATTCTTGTCTTTGAAACAACTACTGTTAGATTTTTTAATTTATTGTTTCTGTGCTCATTGTTTCATTTCTCACCCTTGGTGCACGTAGATCGTCTTAGCGCACCTAATATGTTAATGAAGCCCTCACAAAGCAACAATAAAAATCCCAAAATACTCATAAAAAATTTCGGAAAACAAAGGCCTCCTTTCGTGAGAATCGCTTCTCGGATTCACTTCGTTCCTTGCATCCCTTATTCTCGCACGCGGTGTTATTCTTTTACCTGCGCTCATTTGCATGAGGGTTTAATTTTTGAGATTTTTTCATCATCCCCTGAAACAATCGTCCCATCCAACCCCTCTCTATGACATGCATTTTTTTTTTGTTTTACTCGACTTCCGTGTGAATCGTTCTTTTTTTTGTCGGGGGTTATTGTTTCATTAAACTCGTTCCGGGCTTTGATCGAATTATTTTTTACCTCGGGGGTGGCCCAGCCCCTCTATTTGTACAGCAACGGAATTAAAACGTGTTGGAGTGTTAAAAATTTTTCGCCGCCCAAGATGTTACGTGTTGATTTCGCGGGGGTGAAATATTACCGGAAACGGATGTCGCGACCGCCGCTGAGATGCGCCCCCGAATTTTGATAAAATTCGCGCCATGTTGGGGCGGTGTCAATTCGAAGCCGAGTGTTGGGGTGGTTTATTGATGTGGAAGTGGAAAAATACTCACCGTCGAGACATGATTTTATTGCCAATACCCCAAATAATGCCATCATGTCGTTCGTTATTTTGTTCTCTTATTAACACATTTTTACAACGAGACACACAAATGAGAGTGCGAACAAACATGCAAAAGACACACGAAGAAAGCGACAAATGGGGGAAAAGGGGAGAAACGGTTAATTGTCGTTTTGGCGCGAAATGTGACAACTTTATTCACTCAAATTGCACACTAAAGAATTTTCACTTTTTTACTCAAATAACAGTCACATGTTTGTTGAATCACTCGGCTCCGCCTCGGGCTCAACAAATGATTAATCTATTTAGTTATTTCTAATTTTTGTAATAGTAATAGTAAATCACATAATTACAGCCCGAGATGAATTTCTATCCACAGAAATTACATTTATTGGAATTTAGAACTATAAAAAATTAAACAATGTTTGCAACAATGTCTGCAATTTAATTGAATTAGTTAATTATTTTTATGTCAAAAATTTAATTTAATTAATTATGCAGCTTCAAGCAGACATTTCTAATTTTGAAAATTAAGAAATTACATTTATTGAAATTTGGAACTATACAAAAAAATTAATTTATCAATAGTGTTTCTGCACTTTAATTTGATTTAATTAGTTAAATCTTCATACTTACTAAGCAAATGAAATTTAGTTTTTGGTAGTTTTGTTTAGGTAGTAAGAACCCTTTATCGAAAAATTCAATAATTTTCTTAATTTATAATTTTTAAAACACTTGCAGAATCACAACCCTCGACTAATTTAACAAATTTAAAACTGTAGAAGTAATTTAATTTATCGACTCTGTTTTTACAGTTGAAATTAATTTAATTATTATTAGTTCAATCTGTTTCTCTCAATATCTCCATAAAATATTTTGTTTTTGTTTGAAATAATTTTATTTAATCATTAATTGAGTACTTAGTTAACGTGGCTTTAGTTCCATTTTTTTGGTTTACGTTTTGTTAATAATCGTAATTAAACAAATTAAATTTTAATTTGTTTTAATTTTAACAATTGCAGCTCTAAATTTATAGAATTTTAATTTACTAATTATTTTCTTAAATATTACTTTCGTGCTTCTGCATTTGATAAATAATGCGTAATTCTCTATAATTATCTTAATTTAGTTTTCATTAAAAGTGGCGTGAATTGTTTTCTATTTTATTAATTATTATTTGAGGACCAATTTATTAAGTAAGCAAAATCGGAACAAAACTGCATTTTTTTCAATTAAAGATAATTAATTTTAATTTTTTCGCAAGACAAATTTCAGCTTTGCCCTCAGTTAATGTGAATGTCTTATTATTTTATTACTTAATTTTGTAGCAATAATAATAATTCAATTAATTAATTGTACAGTTTGAAATATAAAAATTAAAATATAAAAATTTTGCTAAATTTTGCTGAATATACGTAATTAATAATCAATTTTCTTT
>NW_025401041.1:4762326-4764332 GCF_015345945.1 Tribolium madens
CGTTTAAATTAATTGTTACAAAAAAACACATCAAAGCTTCAACTTGTAATTATTGTTTTTTATATACAAAATTTAAATTTTATATTGAATTGTGTTCAATATTTAAGTTAATTATAATTGTATTGATCCTCACTTGTCTTAACCCCAATTTTTGTTTGGTGTTTTATTTTTTTTACTCTTTTTTTTCGCCCGTTTTCTAGGGGTCATCCCGAGGTCAAGATAAACTTCGCAAAAACCCAATCGAGTGTCGCAACAATCAAATATTTGAACAAATTGAATTGTTTGTTTTGCATAATCGCAACCGAAAGCTTGCCAACACGATAAAAAAATCGAAACGGCTGCGAAACAATTAACCGTTTCGTGTGTTGTTTCATGACATGATAGGAAAAAAATCAAACTGAAAAATGACCATATCTAGTGAGAAAAAAAAATTCTCGCAATTTTTTTCGTTACTGGAAGAATACTCTACACGGTTGAATAGAATCCAACTCACTCGCTGCAGTGTGGTCCAACATTCTTCAAGCGTCCTTTCAGAGATGGCCGAAGAAGTCGAATTCCTCTGCAGTTGGTTAAAGTCCGGCAGCGTTAGTTGGGAAAGCAACTGTTTAGTATACATTAGTACAATTCGAACAGAGAACCAGAAAAGGACAAACACAACAGCCAGAAACCCTAATTTTTCAAATGGTTTAGTTAAGAAGCGAACCGTCGCGACGCGTCGTTAAAAACCTCGCGACGTCGATGTGTAGAGGGCGCCAGTGGGGCCTTTTTGGCGCCCGAAAGGATAATTGTCGTATTACTTAAATTATAACCCTTCCGATCGAAGACAATGCGTACTAAAATGTTGAGCATATGTTGCCGACATATGTTGGGGATTTTTTTTTCAAGAATGCGTATGTAATTAAAGTCGCTGCTTGTCTCGCAATACGGCTAATAAATACTTTCCGATCAACACGGGACGAAAAAAATACGACGGGACGGACACGTGGCCACTTTTCCGATCGAGAGAGAAAATTCGAGCGTTGGGGACAGATGGGAGCCGATATTATTCTCACTATCGATGATTTATTTCAGTTCGAGATTCACTTATCGGCGTTTTTATCACTGGGAAATCCCCAAATCTTAATTTCGTAATCGAAAAAAGCACAAAAATAAACCACTTTTTGTTTTATCTTTCATAACCTTCACTCGGTTTCTCACAATATCTCCATATTTGAAATTTGATTTGAAATAATTTTATTCAATCAAATAATTAAGTAGTATGAATGTCGCTTGGGTTTCATTTTTTGGTTTACTTTTAATTTGTTTTAATTTTAACAATTACGATATTATTGCAGCTTTAAATTTATAGAATTTGATTTAATTTACCAATTATTCTCTCAAAATTACTTTCAAGCTTCTGCAGCTGATTAATAATGTGTAATTATTAATAATTTAAAAGTGATTTTTTTTTCAATCTTATAAATCAATTTATAAAGAATTAAAGATGATTAATTATAATTTTTTCGCAAAACAAATTTCAGTTTTGTTTTCAGTTATGATTTCATTAACTCTGCGATTTTAACACTTCATTTTGTAATAGAAAAAAGCACAAAAATAAACCACTATTTTGTTTTATGTTTCATAACCTTGCTGAAAATTATAATGCTGTTTGTCATTTATTTTCTAATAAAACAGTTTTTCACAAATTTAGTCTCTGAATAAATAATCGAACAACTCGGCTGCGCCTCAGGCGCAACCGATTTTAATTCAATTAAAAATCAAAAAGTCATAAAAAAATCCCCGAAATTTAGTCTACTTTTACTCGATTTCTCTTATAAATCTTAATTTACAGTAAAATTTTTCAGTTACTTTTTTTTCTTAATAGTAAAACTTACAAATCAATTTACATTTGCTTTAATATTTTAAAAGTAGCAATGTCTTATTCATACTTATTAAAAAGTAAAAAAATAAGAAAAACTAAATAGATTTTTTATTTGTAATTTATTCAAAATCATCGATTAATTTCA
>NW_025401041.1:4764582-4777110 GCF_015345945.1 Tribolium madens
CAAAATAATTTTAATTCATTATAAATACTACACTACTAATATAATTAATTTCAAGTAATTATATGAATGGAATCATCAAAATTTTAAGTAATTAATGATTCGGTTCTATACAATTGCCTCAATTTAATAAATTTTATTCAAATTTCAATTGAATCGCTTGATTTTTGATTGTTTAAGCTTATAGTTTTAATTGTTTTAATTACGTTTATTGTAATTATATTTGTTTCAGTCTTGTGAGATCTCGAATTTAACTAATTGTAGGTAATCAAATTTTCAATATGAATGTGGTTATAACGCAATTTTTATTAATTTTGATTATAATTAATGTAATATGTCCCCACCCATTTTGTCGCAACCAATCGCACAGTTTTCTCTCTCTAATCAAGTGTCCTCCGGTCGTCCCGCCTTCTCTAAAACTCCAATTATTTCTCAATTTTCGTGTAAAATCGTTCAAAAAACATGCAAAAAATCGGACAACACCTACCTGTAAATCATTGACCAATTTTTCGGCCATTTTATCCGGCGAATTTTGTCCAGTATTAAGTTGGTGTTGTTGTGACATATGCACCAACTGTTGTTGGGCCTGGACTTGAGCCAGAGCATGAGCATGGGCTTGTGCAACTTGCGAATTGGGACTGCCCAGTTGAGGTTGTTGTTGTTGTTGTTGTTGTTGTTGTTGTTGGTTTGGTTGTTGTTGATTTTGCTGCTGGCCGTTGTTTTGTTGTTGCTGTTGCGGTACCGAGTTTTGTTGTTGTTGTTGCTGTTGTTGTTGGTTTTGTTGCTGTTGTTGTTGTTGTATGGGTGTAATGACGTGGTTTTGGCTGCTGTTGCTCTGCTGCGATGGTGAATGGGCCGGAATGGAGTTGGTTGAGGCCGGCGGCACCGGCGAGTTCTGGTTCGAGTTGGAGAGGTTCTGGGCCATGCTTTGGGGCGGCCCTCGAGCCTGGTTCCAAAAATCGTTGTTCATCTTGAATACGGGCCTGTTGTTGACCTCGGCCATCGGTATCTGCAGAGACAGCGGCGTCGACCGGAGGTCCAGCGCGGCGTTCTCCTGGGCCTTGAATGAGTTCTGCAGCCACTTCGCTACGAGGTTTTCATGTTCGACCTTGAGATTGTTGATTAGATTTTGGTCCTCCGTGTTGAAAATGTTGACGGCTGGACGGGAAAAGGCGAGAATACGGCCCGTGAGGGACGAGCGTGGCGAGAGATGGCGACGCCGGAAGAAAACGCACCAAAGCCTCGAACGGCACTAAAACTATAGTACCGATGATGGGATAAAGGGTGAATGTGGTGGTAGTATAGTCGAGTCGCTGGTACGGTGGGTGAGTCGGCGTCGTGGTAATGAGGGTTATATTCTTCAACGACGAGTAAATGGGGTCTTTCGGATTGGTACCGATAGCTTTACTCAATTCCAATCTGAAATCATCCCAACCAAAATTAATTAAATCATACAGTTTAACAATTACTAAAAAGTGTGCAATTATAATAAAAAAATGCAAACACCCTGTATATGTGTCTATAACCGTTAAATATTTTATTAAATAACTGTAAAAATATAAATGCTGCGGTAATTACAGACCTCGGCTTCGCCTCGGGCTGATGTTTTTATTTTTAACTAGTAAACAACGATTTAGTTCATTGACTATTAATTCAAAAAAATCATATTTTTGAGTTAAAAATTTTTAACCTGTATAAAATGTTAAACTGTTAATGATTTATTTTGTGTTATGTCAAGTAGCAAAAAACCGTTAAATGTTTCACTAAATAATTATAAATATCTAGTATTCTAGAATAATTGTACCCCTCGGCTGCGCCTCGGGTTGCTTTTCTATTCTTAACCAATAAATAACGATTTAATTTATTTCAATTATTTTTATGAATAAATTACATTTTAATCTGATTATCTGTTATTTAATTTTTTTACAACAAACATAATAATTGCAATTTATTAAATTTTTTTTCAATCAAATATTGACTCTTGATAAATGATTCGGGTCATTTTAGGTTGTGACACCCTGTATATGCCCTCAATTAATTGCAATCGATTTTTATACTTTGCAATTTGACGTCAGTAATGTTTGTTGCAAAAAACACCCTGTATATTATACTTCAACACAAATATCTTAAATTAATTTACAAATAATAAACCATTTTGCACTAAAAATTGTAATTTAAACACTCTTACAGACTTATAAATTTATAGATTTTTACACGATTTGAAGTTAGGTAATAATTTCAATTACAATTGCATAATTAATTAAAGAAGTTTTATTATCAATAAATCACAATTTAATTCGATTATCTATTGTTTTTTGGAATAATTAATTTATTTTATCTTTAGGTTACAACCGGGACAATTACGACTTTTCGATATTTTTATCACTCACACTGTATGTAAAAACACGTTTTCGTAAACGTAGATAAAAGTGAATCAATGTTTTGATTTGTTTGCAAAAAATCGCTCAGATTCATAGGTACATTTTTTGATAAATCATTTGCATAAAAATTAATTTAAACACTCTGTATGCTACTTCAATATCTTATAAAACCTCGTAATTTGTTTAAGTAAATTTTACATTAACCGGCCTGTTCTGCAATGCTTGCTATTTCGACAACTTTTGCCAAAAAATTAATTAAAACACCCGGTTGATTCTATTTCAACACAAATAATTTTATTTTAATTAAAAGACTAACAAATAATTTGCCTAAAAATTTAATTAGAACGCCCTGTATTTATAAAATACTTTTTGAAACTGAGATCTATCAAATTTTACATAATTCGACGTTAAAAACTTACTGTAATTTCAATTAATTTATGAATTAAATGATCATTTTTGCTTTCAGGATATTTTTCTTCTTTTCGCAAATTTTGACAAAAAATAACAACTTTGATCGAAACTTAAATAAAAAAAAATTCTAAAAAATAAAAGAAAGAACAACTTTGAAAATGTAAGTCGCGTTTTACAAAAATACCAAGTAAACTAGTCTTACGAAAAAATTCGTCACTTTAAAGCGAAACTTTAAAGAATTCAGAGATTAATTAAATAAGATTCGAGCTTCAAACTGTCCAATTTTAATAACAAGCCAACTTGATTTACCCGGAAATGAATTATTTAAATTCTTTGGGGTATTTTTTGCTTCAGAAATAATCCTCAATGTATACAGTGTGTGAGCAAAAAAAATGGTACATCTGGTAGAACCGGAAATGTAAGTCAAACAGTGCCGACAGGTAAAGTGGTAACGAAATAATTTCTGTGAGAAAGAAACGTAATTTAATTCGGACACCTCGTATAATTTTGTTTTTGCAATTTTTATGCGTCGTAAAAATAGGTCCGGAACTGGCGAGTGATAAGTTTATTAATGAAAATATTTGCTACTAATTACACCTAACATATTTTATGTTAATCCCATTTATTTTCATTGATAGGTCAAGGCCGGTGATAAGAAATTTTTGTTGCGTATTGAAAATTTTGCCGGCGGCTAAGTTCTCCGTCGCTGAGTAGGTAATATTGAAAAAATTTTCGAAAAATTTTACTTACAGTTATAAAAATATTGCACATAAATCAGGTAAACACCGTAGCATCAAAGTAGGCCTGTTGCACAAAACCCGTCGAAAAACCGAATTTTCTCTGGGGGAAAAACCGCACTCGAATCAAAGCCGGCTGATCGTGAGTCAAATTGAAAGTGTAAAAAAAATTCGAAACTTAGCACGAAGTTAAGTCGCGAGCTATCCGAGCGTCCCGACGCGTCCAAACGATAAGAAAGTCAGTAGATAACTAAGAAAATGAACGGCGTCGCGAAAAGACGACCAGCGTCTGAAAACGACGCCTTCAAACTAAGAAAATAAGGGTAGAATCTCAAAGAGCGAGACGGCGAGATCCAAGATTTGCGGTCGAAACAAGGACGGAGCATAAATACGGACAAGGAACAAGCGAGACGACCAGAGGCAAGACCAACGTGCGCAAGAGAGAGCAAAAACGCGAGCAAGGGTTGCGACTGGAATAAATATATGCAAGAAAAACGTGCGAGAGCGAGATGGACGAACCTTAGAATTGTATCTTAGGTGGCGCAGGCGCACCCCTCGGCAAGTATAAGGAGTCATCCGACGGAGTCGCCCCCTCCACGATCTCGCCCCCTCGAAAAAAAGCGCTCCTTATTTTTTCAAAGCCATCCCCACTACAAGGGAGGGGAAGACACGGCGCCGATCTAAGGGATGGAACGGCAGTCGTGGACGACGTCTGCGAGGAGAAACATCGCATTTTTATGAGTCACACAACACCCCTACTACGACACCCCCTCCACGCACCCCATTTTTAAGATGCACCAGTCCGAGTGCGATTTTTTTTTAGTTCGGCCCACGAGGGTGCGCACCCCACTTTTTTGTGACCAAATTCAACGGTGAAGTATTCAATTACGTAACATAAGTAAAAACACTAATTTATTAATTAAGATGGCTCGGAATTAATCCGACCATTTTTTGTGCACGTCTGTAAAAATGCATTTGAATAAATTTACATATCTTTGTGTGTAAGGTCACAACTTCTTATGTAATGGTAGCATTTGTTCAAATTTAAAAAAATATTATACCGACATTTTTAATGAGCTCGATTGTACTTTAAAAAACTGATTTTTATTGAAAATTGCGTGTAATTGTAAAAATAATTAGCTTAAATTAACATAATTCAGTTAAGTGAACTTCCAGTTGAAAGATTTTTCGTACGTTACACTTAGATTAACATAAAAATGGCGTAAACAAAGAATTGCAGCAACGGAAAAAATAATTAATTTAAATTAGCAATTTCTTCAAAATTGTGACACTGATGATGTAAATTTACTAACAAGACGTCTGAATAAAATCTTCAAAATCGTTTGTTTTTTTATTCCGCACAGTTTTTTATCGCAGCCCAGAGTAAATCAAATTAAATTTAATTAATTAATTATTATTGAAACACTTTTTTTATTTTTTATTCTCCTCCTATGTAACAAAGCGTTTTTATCAATTTATCAATTTTTTATCAAATTAAATTAATTCGAAATTCAATCAATAAAATATAATTAGAAAAATAAGAAAAATTAAGAAGTAAATTAATAGAAGCGTTAAAAGCTCACGTTAATAACACTTTTCTTACACAAATTAATTAGAATTTAGAAAAACAGTAGATAAATTAACTATTCAATTAATTAATAAGTGGGTATTAAAATGGTAATAATATTACTTAATTACTAGACTCGGCTTTGCCTCGGCTAGCTCTAATAAGTACGTTACAAGTAAAATTAAATTAAAATAAATTAAATTATCTTTAATTATAACTAATTTCAATCTTTTTAATTTAAAAAAACAATTAGTCTTGAGAAATGTGAAGTTAAAAAAAACTAAAAAACTGTGGTTTTCGTGTTTATTTATTGTGTCAAGGCTTGCTTGATCTATAATTATGTACATCATATTTGTTTCTTTATCCTCCTTCCACGTAATAAAACGTTTCAATAATTTTTTATCAAATTAATAAAAAAATGGATTTAAGAGATTACAAAAATAAGAAAAATTAAGAATTAAATTAAAGTACATAATACAAATTAAATTGAATATTAAATTAATAGAAACTTTGAAAATAATGCTTTTGTCACACAAATAAATTAAAATAAAAAAATTGGTAATAATACTACTTAATTACTAGGTTTGGCTTTGCCTCGGCCAGCTATAATATGTACGTTGCAAAAGAAATCAAGTTAAAATAAAATAAATTAACTTTAATTATAACTAATTTCGAACTTTTTTAATTAAAAAAAAACGAGATGTATAAAATCAACGAGAAAAATTAAAATGCTGTGTTTTTTGTGTTTGTTTATTGTATCAAAGCTAACTTGATTTATAATTATGCACATCAAATTTGGTTCTTTATTTTCCTTTCATGTACCTAATAAAACGTTTCAATATTTTTTTATGAAATTAATTAAAAAATCAATTTAAAAAAAATTAAGAATTAAATTAATAGAAGCGTTGAAAACCCTCGTTAATAACACTTTTCTCACAAATTAATTAAAATTGAAAATTGGTAATAATACTAGTTAATTACTAGGCTCGGCTTTGCCTCGGCTAGCTGTAATATGTACGTTTCAAGTGAAATCAAGTTAAAATAAATTAAATTAACTTTAATTATAACTAATTTCAGACTTTTTTAATTAAAAAAAAAAAAACGAGAAGTGTAAAACCAAGAGAAATACTGAAGAAATGGGGTTTTTGTGTTTGTTTATTGTATCAAGGCTAATTTGATTTAGCTAAAAAAATTCAGTTCGGTGTACTAATTGCGTTATTGGCGCCAATTGTTATTAAACGTTGTAAAATCGTGCATTTCCGTCCTTCTCGTCGAAAAATGTGCATTTAGTGCGTCGCGACGCCTCCGCTAGATGGCATCGGCGTCCTTATCTCGAGCGTCGTCGCATCTCAAAAAAATCACTTTCCCTGACCTAGACATTGCGTTCCGACTTGCGGCCTGATAAAATGGCGCGTTGGTGATAATGAGACAGTGCCGTACCTGGGGGGACCCGTGGGGACACTCGACACAACTTCACCGCGACTAAACACACCGAAAAATGGCCGATTTTTCTCGCGTTGTGAACTTAGACCGGACTCTTATCTATCAATGATAAATAACAAACCAATAAAAATCATTCGTGACCTCTAAATCACTTTTTAAACGAAACGAATCATTATAAACAAGATGGCGTGTTTTTTTTCGGGCGTGTGAACATGCAAAAGTGGACATTTTCACACGAAATAACAGTTAGGAATTAATAAGGGACGATAATTTATTCCGGAAATCGCGCGAATTTATTTCTATTGATTAGGTTGGCTGCACTGAGATTTTTATTTTTGTACAAGCCTCAAAATAAACGGAATGGAGAAGAGAGGGAAATTCGTGGAAAAAATGGCTGCGAAAAAATTCACTTTGGCCAATGTCGACGCTGCTATAAAATTTTAAATTTAGAAAGAGGCTTTCGCGACACAAAACTCAATTTTAATACAATTAATCGCAAGCTAATTATGCTTATTGCTGAAAAAAAATTAAAATTATTGCACCAGTTGGCAATGATAAATTAAATGCGTTTATTACATTGACAGTTGACAGCGGAAAAAGTCGGAACACATGTAACATGCACAGCATTAGGGTTACTACATTAAAAAACGAAAATTTGAACGATTTATTGATATTTATGCCCACATTGCGTGACTCTAAATTAATAATAATAACTTTATTATCTACCCTTAATGACAAAAGTACTACATTTCTGCGACATTAGCTTTGCCAGCAAATGTACATTTACAAAAACAAACAATAAAATTTCTTGTAACTTTTAGAAAAAGTGACAAATTTAGAAGATTTTCTAACAAAATCATTAGCAAAAAACAGTTTTTTGGCGAAACCGAGACAAGAGTTATGTCCGACATTAATTTTGTAGACAACTATACTCTAAGGATAATTGTAGTCAAAAAAACATGTGTTGAAGTGTGAAGACTAGCCGAGGCAAAGCCGAGGTTAGTAGAAATTATATAATTAATTAAGTAAAAATTTAAGTAGCTAAAAAAATTACTTACTTGTAAGTATTGTAGCTTCATTTTCTCTATTTAAGACATTAATTTTGTCGATAACTGTACTGTTGATACTTTTATTAAAAAAAATGTTTTGGAGTGTGAGGATTTTTCTTTTATTTACTGAATATTCAAACTTAATATTTTTTTAGTTTTTTTCTCTTTTGTACGACATAAACATAAACGAGATCTGTACTATAATAAAAAGTTTTTTGAAAAAAAATGTTTTAAGTGTCGGAACTAACCGAGGCGTAATATTTTTATATTTTTTTTATAAATTTTAAGACAATAGTTAAAAAAATATTTTCACAGTTTATTTTGCTAGTTTTTACTTTATGTACGACATTAAATTTGATGGTTACTGTACTCTAAAAAATTGAACTTTATAATTTTTTTTAAAGTGTGAGTACTAGCCGAGGCGAAGCCGAGATCAATGAAATTAATTAAGTAGAAAAAGAAGATAACTTAAAAAATTATTTAGTTTACTTTAAGGATTGTAGTCTAATTTTTAGACATTAATTTTGTCGATAACTGGGCTTTAATGATACTTTTAGTTAAAAATACATTTTTTTTATCTATTTAAAACATTCAAAGTGTGAAGATTTTTTTTTAGTTTCTAAAAGTTTAAATAAAAAAATAGAATTTAGATTTAATCATTTTTTAGCTTTTTGTACGACATTAACTCTAACGAAAACTGTACACTAATAAAAATTTGAATAAAAAAAACATGTTTTAAAGTGTGAGGACCAGCCGAGGCGAAGCTGAGGTTAGTAGCAATCTTCCGTTTTTATACAATTAATAATTAACAATTAACAATTAATAATAAAGTAAAAATTTAAGTAACTAAAAAAATTACTTGTAAGTATTGCAGCTTGATTTTCTCTATTTAGGACATTAATTTTGTCGACAACTGTTATGTTGGTACTTTTAGTAAAAAAAATGTTTGAAAATATGAGGATTTTTCTTTTATTTACTGAATATTCAAACTTAATAATTTTTTAGTTTTTTTCCCTTCTATACGACATTAACTTGACGAGATCTGTACTGTAATAAAAAAATTTTGAAAAAAAAAATGTTATAAGTGTCAGAACTAACCGAGGCTAGTAGTAATTTTTTTATTTTTTTATAAATTTTAAATAAAAACAATAGTTAAAAAAATATTTTCACAGTTTATTTTGCTAGTTTTTTCTTTATGTACGACATTAACTTTGATGGTTACTGTACTCTAAAAAAAATGTAGTATTTTTTTTTAAATGAGTACTAGCCGAGACGGAGCCGAGATCAATGAAATTAATTAAATTATTTAGTATACTTTAAGGATTGTAGTCTCATTTTTAGACATTAATTTTGTCAATAACTAAACTTTAATGATACTTTTAGTTAAAAAAAAAAACATTCTTTTATCTATTTAAAACATTGAAAGTGTAAAGTTTTTTCTTTTTTAAGTTTCTATAAGTTTAAATAAAAATAATAGAACTTAGACTTAATCATTTTTAGCTTTTTGTCATTCCTGTACGACATTAACTTTAACAAAAATTGTACACTAATAAAAATTTTAGTAAAAAAAAATGCTCAAAATCTGAGAACTAGAATTAGTCGATAATAATATGTAATTTTTTAAATATTTTTTTTTATAAATCTTAGTTGAAAAATATTTTCACAATTTGATATTTTGTTAGTTTCTTTATGGTTACTAAACTCTAAAAAATTTGTAGTAATTTTTTTAAGTATGAAGAAGAAGTAAGATTTTTAATATTTATTTTTTTAGTTACGAAAATATTATTTCTACTAGTAATTGTTGTAATTTACATTAAGATCAATTTTATAGCTATAAATTTTAGTAAAAAAACAGAAACATATTTTCACTATTTTTTATTCCAACAAGCGAAGCTTTGTTACTTCACTCAATAAATTGTCAAACGATATTTTAAAAATATGACAAAAAAATCAGTGTTGGTAACCGTAAAAACAAAACTATGACATTCTTTTGCTGCTATTGTAAGTCTATTTACCAAACGAAAAAGTTAATTACCAAATAAAAAAAAAATTTTGTTAGATAAATCGTAAACAAACCATTCACAGATGTTTCTTCATATTTTTATTAGATTTAATTAAATTGAAGTATTTCTAAGTCTCATCTTGTTATTTTTAATTAACATTTTCTATACTTAGAGAAGCGACATATCTTTGTTTACTAAGCTAATTATTTAATTTAAAAAATGAGAAAATGGTCTTTAATTCTCATTTCCTCATTAGAAAAATAAAAATTGCCAATAGTACCAATTTTTAGGTAGGTGTTAGGCCTAAAACGGCGAGCTTTTACCATAATCTGGAACAACTTTCCTGTTGACAAAACTAGGTAAAATAAATACGTCGAGTGTGGGAAACAGAAATTCCTCTTCTCTGGTAGAACTTGCTTTTCTTTTTATTAGCCATAATTATGTATAAATTATATCAAAAGTTGCAGGTTTTATGGATTTGCTAGTTGACAGTTTACTGTTACCGTTAATTAGCTTAATAAGAGCATCAAGGCAATAAAATTACCATTTATTCAAATTTAAGAAAAATGCAAACAAAGTTTTATTGTCTGGTTAGTGTCTAGGGTCAGTGTCGTCGAATTTTTTCGAAAAAATTCTCAAACGGAAGAGATAAAAGCGAGGAGGCCGTTTCGATAAGCAATGTGTGTGTGTGTTTAAAATGCAATTAATTGGAGATTTACGGCCGGTTTACGGCCGCAAATTGTTTATTTGAAGAAAAGCGAAAAAATCTTAAGTGACTTACCACCGAAATTTTAACCGACTGTCTGAATTTTTTTCGCCGGCGATAAAAATCAAAATGGCTGTACAAACAAATCTATTT
Source organism: Tribolium madens (assembly GCF_015345945.1). Classification (NCBI taxonomy): domain Eukaryota; kingdom Metazoa; phylum Arthropoda; class Insecta; order Coleoptera; family Tenebrionidae; genus Tribolium; species Tribolium madens. The sequence goes on from NW_025401041.1 coordinate 4,775,030, forward strand.
TTATCGGTTAAAATTCTAATATTTGTGGAAGCCATTTTTATTCCAGCGTTTGCTTGATTGTTGAGTTAAAAAAGTGCGCCAATCGCATTTATCGATTTTTTTCCCACAACATGCAACTTAATAATATTAAATGTGCACAAACCATCGATCTGAGACACTTTTAAGCCACATTATGCCACTTCTAACCTCACTCGTCAATGAAAAAATCAAATCACCTGTGCACTCCGGGGCCCGGATCACGACGCGATTAGCGATTGTTTCGCGATAGGGTGACTTGATAATTCATTTTCAAACTCGAAGGTGTCTATTTGGAGTTTGAAACAGAGTTGAACATCTTAGTATGTAGTAAGAAAGCTGCATATAGAAATGAAGGCGGCGAAGGTGGGGGGGATACGAAATTGCATAAGTTTTAGAACACTGTGCATTTTGCATTGGATAAAGACGGATGCCGAGGCGAATAGTCGCTTTGGGTATTTTTAATGTGATGCGGGGCATTTTACTTTCGAAATTTGCTACGACAATGAGAGGAAAAATGCGTTATGCAGCCTGACTGCCTGCTCTGCACATTACCACAATGACGTAACGTAATTTAATCCAAATAAATTAAAACTTTATCGAGATTAATTGAAAGATATACTACAAGTATGTGAAATTCATGCTCGATTATTAACATGCGAGGGTTACGTAATTTTTTATTCCTTTTCAGGCGACCAAAATTTTGCACTTTGCTCATTTTTTTAGCTCAACAATGCGACTTTGAGCTTTGAGTGCACCAAGAATCTATTTTTAATAAATTTTATTTGATTACAAATAATCTCGACGCAGAAAAATATTTTCATTGATTACGACTATACTATGGAGTTTATCACAAGATCTTTAAAAATGATTTGTTTTGCAATCAATATCACTTATTTTTTTCGTGATTCATAACAAAATTTAAGATAATTGAGACGATACGAAAAGCACAAACAGCATAACAAATAACAGTTTCGGTCAAAGAAAAAAAATGTTAGTATTTAACAGTCTTCAAGTTTCTCAGTTACCACCTCAAAACTATCAAAAAATTTAAATTACTTAAAGTTTTGTCAAAAATTTTGTTCAAAAAATTCTAAAAATCAAAAACTAAAACTTGTGTTTTAATTTTTGAGTCAAGTCAAAAATCATCAAAATTTTGAGCATAAAAAGTTTTTTTTTATAATGACCGCCATGTCTAAAATTGACATGAAAAATCCAAAATTGAGCTTACTTACACAAAATTGAACCAAAGCTTTTCTTAACCAAAGCCAATATCAAGTTTATTTGACAATCTAGGAATTTAAAAAATGAACCGAAATGTAACTTTTTTATGCAAAATTATTCAAGGTTTTAGATTCTCAAATCAGTTTGAATTTCCTCAATTTAAATATTCAAAATGTACGCAAAAATTTCTCAAATTGTCTGATCAAATCTTCAAATTAGGTACAATTTTTAACGACTATAAAAACCCAAAATAGACTTTCTTTATAAAAAATTGTTCAAGAATTCAAATTTTTCTATTTTGTAACTAATAGTTTGCAAAATAACATCAAAAATGTTTCCAAATGTTTTCAAATTACAATTTTTTAAAGCCGCATAGTCCATAAAATTGAACCAAATAGTCTACTGACTTTCTGTATGCAAAATTATGCAAAGATCTAGATAATATAGGTAATTAATTTTCATCTCTTGCAAGCTGAAATTCCTCAAAACTGTTTAAAAATCTTTAGGTAAATCAAAAAAAAAACATTAAACCAAGCTAAAATTTAACTTTAAAATAGTCTAAGAATCTTGATTTTGTAATTAGTTTTGTTGTTTGACTAATAGTATTCAAAATATCAGCACAAAATCTTAATTTTTTCTTATAAAAGCGTTCGGCTAAGTCTTTAAATTATAATTTTTTAAAGCCTCTAAAAGCTTCAGACCGCACTAAAATTAAACTTTCCCAACGCAAAATTGTTCAAAGATTCTAATTTTGTAATTAGTTTTAATCTTTGACCAACAAGTTTTAAGAATTAGCACAAAATTTTTCAAAAATTGTCCAAATCTTCAAATTAAAATAAGTT
>NW_025401041.1:4777245-4780582 GCF_015345945.1 Tribolium madens
TTTTATTTTTTAAAGCCACAAAAACTATCAAATAGGACCTAAATTATTTCTTCTTTAAACCAAAATGTCTAGGGATTTTAATTATGCAAAATTTTCAAAATCCCTTAATTAAAAAAAATTAAGTTATAGAAACCATTAAAATAAACCAAAATTTTTTTTTCTATGGAAAATCATTTTGTAATCAATTTTTCTTTCTGGCTGCTAGCTTCTAAGAAATCAAAAAAAAAATCAAAAATTGTCAAGTCGAGTTTCCAAATTCTAATTTTTCAAGCCCACGGAAACAAATCAAACTGAACCAAAATTAGACTTTTTTATGTAAAATTGTCCAAGGATCTTGATTGTATTATCACTTTTTTTTCTGACTAATAATTTCTGAAATATCTATCGAAAAAACTTTTCAAAAATTGTCGAGTTTTTAAATTTCAATTTTTCAAGACCACAGAAACCATCAAATTGGATCTAAATCATTCTTTTCTTATGCAGAATTGTTCAGGGATTTGAATTCTGCAACCAGTTTTAATAAAAAATTAAACTTTGTTCACGCAAAATTATTCAGGTCATCTATTTTTACTTGTGATTAATAATTTCTAAAATACCGGTTGATCAAAAAAAAATCAAAAATTGTTAAGTCGAGTTTTCAAATTCTAATTTTTCAAGACCACAAAAACCATCAAATTGGACTTAAATTATCTTTTCCTTACGCAAAATTGTTCAGAAATTCTAATTCTGCAATCGGCTTTGATATCCAATCAATCATTTCCAAGATATTGGACAAAATCCTTCAATTAAAAAAATCAAGTCTCCAAATTAAGTTATGTAATTTTTCAAGGCTATAAAAACCGTCAAATTGAATCAAAAAGAAGACTTTTTCTATTTAAAATCGCTCAATGATCTTCATTTTACAATCGGTTTTTCAGCACAAAACAATCTAATTTTTCCACGTCAAATTGGCCCAAAAATTGAAATTGCTTCTGCTCTCTGAAATATTGCCAAAAAATGTAAAAACCGTCGATGAGTCATCCCAGGCAAGATGGTTCCTTATCAGTCGTGTCCTGGTAGGCCGTCCCTTCCTCCTCTCCCCCATCATTTTTATCACCAAATCGTCGCACAAACAAATCTCTTCGTTGCGTCCCCCCTTGCCCCTCAAGCAAATTAAAATAAAGTTAAAAGAGATAACTTTTACTTTACAACTATGACCTAGATAAGAACAATATTTTCAACTGCTACAAGCAAGCAAACGAATGAACAAAACAGCGAGCGAAATAATAATCTCTCTCTTTTGGTTTGCCGCAACACTTTGTCAGCGAGTCGAAGAAAAATGGCCGTGATGGTGATGCTCGCACCAAAATAGACGAATTAGATGCTAGGACGCGGGCCGGTTGGGTTTTTTATTAGACGTAATGGGCGGGCGATTAGACGACTTTGTTATGGGACAAAGTTCGAATTTTTTCAGCAGCGCAATGGCGAACCGCACGCTGAAATACCTAATGGGACAATCGATGGTATGCAGATGCTCCCATCGATGAAAAATTATCGGCATCTTGCAGAAATTTTATTCGCGAATTTTATTGCGGTATTTATAACTCTCATTACGCGGGTTTATGACATTAAAACCTTATTTCATTCAAATGGCAATTACGATTTTTCTCTTAATTTCAATTTTATTGTATTATTATTATGATAACACAGTTAGCTTTCAAGAGATTTGTGGCTAGAATGCTACATAAACAGTTAAATCATGAAAATTACTTTTTCTATTCAAATTAATTAAAAACATGTCTTTCTTCCTGTTTCTTTGTAGCGGTTTTTGAAAAAATACACTTTTTATTTCTACACCACTAGATTTCATATAAATTGTCTTGAAACGATACGAAGGTTACAAATGTTTTCTTCTTTTCCAACTACATAAATCAATAGTTTCAGCAAATTTCAGTTTCATCAAAATTCAAATTTCTGCGACACAAATATAACTTTTTTATGGGTAAAATAGTCTGAGGATTTCAGCTCCGCAAATGTTTTTTTATAAACCAACTATTTTTTGTTGTTTTTGCAAAATTTATTACTTTTAACACGATTTATCATCCAAAAATGGCAACTTTTTTCTTTTTTTTTAACTAAAAGTTTCTAAACCACGTAATTTTTTCTTATATGAAATAGACTAGAAATGCAAAATATGCATTAGATTTCTTTTTCTTTTTTCTTATTTTTTTCTTTCAATTAGATTTCTTGTAAACCAACCAGTTTTCACAGATTTGTCTTAGAATTTATCTTATTTCCACTGTAAAATAATACGATTCCAAATATGTTCTTATTTTTCAACTACAATCAATAGTTTTAGAAAATTTCAGTTTCAGATTTTTTTTATTTTCAAAAATCTATTACGCATCTATCTACAATAATCGTCTGCAACACAAACGTAATCTTTTTTGAGTAAAATATTTTGAGAATTAAAATTTGTAATTGTTCTTCTTATAAGCCAATTATTTTTTGTTATTTTTGCAAAATTTAAAACTTTCAACACAATTTGTCATACAAAAATGGTAATTTTTTTTCTTTTTTTCTTTTTCTGACATTTTACTGAGAACTAAAAGCTTCTGCAACTTGAATATGACCCTTTCTTATGTAAAATAGTCTGGAGATTTAAAGTCTGTGATTGGTTCTTTTGCAAACTAACCACTTTTCGAGATTTTTGCAAAAATCTCACGTTTTGCTTAAATTTCTACGCCACTGGATTTAACAAAATGTCTTTTATGTTATTTTCCCTGTAAAATAATACGAGAATTCCAAATATGTTCTTATTTTTCAACTGCAATCAATAGTTTCAGAAAATTTCAGTTTCAGATTTTTAAAATTTTTGAAAATCTATTATTTGCAAAAAATCTTCTGCGATAGGAACGTAACCTTTTTTGGGCAAAATATTTTGAGAATTTAAATTCTGCAATTGCTATTGTTATAAGCCAACTGTTTTTTTGTTATTTTTACAAAATTTATGGCTTTTAACACAATTTACACACAAAAATGAGATTTTTTTTCTTTTTTTGACATTTTACTAAAATCTAAGAGTTTTTGCAACACGAACGTAACTCTTTCTTATGTAAAATAGTCTGGAGATTCAAAGTCTGCGATTGGTTCTTTTGCATTTTTCCAGATTTTTCAAAAATCTCAAGTTTTGCTTAAATTTCTACGCCACTGGATTTGACAAAATGTCTTTATGTTATTTTCACTGTAAAATAATACCAAGATTCTAAATTTGTTCTTAGTGTTCAAATACTACCAATAGATTTTGAGGTATCGTCCAAATTTGAAAAAATATTGGCAAAATTTAAATTTTCTTTAA
>NW_025401041.1:4780722-4790281 GCF_015345945.1 Tribolium madens
ACTGGATTTGATAAATTGTCTTAGAATCTGTTTCTCACTGTTAAATGATGAAAATTTTAAGTTTATTTTTCTTTTTCAATTAAAAAATATCAAATTCCAGTTTTTGTTACTTTTGAAAATTAATTGCAAAGAAAATTAAAGCTTAATTTATAACAATTAACTAATTTTTTATTAAATTTCGACGCCACTGGATTAGGTAAAGTGTCATAGGATCTGTGTTTTCTACTGTAAAATGATCCACGGATTCCAAATATGTTCTCACTTTTCAACTACGATAAATAGTTTTTGAGATATCTCCAGATTGAAAAAAAAAAATAATTTTTACAAAATCAAAATGTGAAACTTGAAATTATTTAACTTAAAATTTTGAGTTTACAAATTTTCTAAAAATAACCGTTTTCAAGGTCATTTCGGGAAAAATGTCTAAATCTGAATCTGCGTCGCATTTTTTAATCAAATTTATTCTTAATCCTTGATTTTTTCCACGTCGCAGACACTGATAAGCCTTGTTGATAAATTTTTTAATTCATCTCCAGGCATAAAAACATAATTTAATCACCGTGTTACAACACTCATATTTCAGAATCCCTATCAAAATATTTGTTTCAATATTCGACCAATGAAAAATTAGCGTTATCATGTCTGACCTAGGACACCAAAATCTCTAGTGACAAAGACAGACAGTATTTGAAAAAATGGCTGCCGACACTGTCTTTCCCATGCGTGCGAGAGAGACAGCACGAGAGATCAAGGCTAAGCAGATAACCACGATAACGAGTGATAGGACGAAAAAAGCCATTTTTACACCAGTTGCGAAGCGAGATAAAAATTCACCAACAAGAGGAAAAAAACGCGACAAGCAATTAAAAGATTTTATCTGAGAGCTTTGCGATTTTATTACGGTTTTAATTGACATGCGATGCAATAAAAAAAAATCCGGGAAAAAAAATTCAAAACGCACCCTGTATATTATTTAGAATGTGAACGATTTTGTGTAAAAATTTCTGACATAATTTGTGTAATTATTACGATTATAATTTGTTTCCAGTGGCGTAACGTGACGTAAAAAGGTGCTCGAAATGATTGAAGTGAATGGTAATTTATTAGAGGCGGGAAAATGTGCGAGTGTTTACTATACACTCAAAAAGAAAAAAATGAAAAGTTGGCGATAGCATCGAAAAATATCAAGTGTTTAACGACACGGCAAGACCTTATCACTGTGACCTATTTAAAAATTGATTTTGCAACGGCTAAAAGCTTTGGATAAGAAAATCGATAAAAAATTGCATTAAAAGGTATACACAAAGCAAGAAAAATAAAAAAAAAGTGATTAGTTGTACCGCTTTAATGAAATAATGTACACACTCAGGATGGAGTACAACATTACTTTTGTCAATAACTGTACAAAAAAAAAACATTACAAATTAGTAACAACTAACCTCGGTTTTGCCTCAACTCACTTCATTTTTAATATATATTTTTGTTTCTTATAATTTTAGAAGGAAAATAATAACAATTTATAAATCACAACCGAGTTGCTTATTTTTTATTACATTTTTGTACTATTACCAACTACCTAATAAATTATCTTTTTCTGCATTTTTTTATAAAAAATTGTAGGTACGGTTGCGGACACATAATCTTGGACATCAAATTTTCTGTCAGTTCAAAAAATGTCAATGTAGGTCGCGCTTTATCGTCATTATGATTGACATTTGAAACTAAAATTTGAATGTTTTATTTTGATTTATTGTTATTTTTTTCTCCAGCTGTCAGGATAAAAATTACAAAAACCGAAAGTGAGGTTATTTGTACATAAGACTCGCTTTACATTTGTATATCAATCGAATGACAAATCGTCCAAAATTCCGTGTCTGCAATTGTACACGCAAAAAAATTTTATTTTTTTTATTTATGGCGATGAGGTTTTACTGTATTTGTTTCATATTACTTACTCTTGTTAGACAACAATAAAAAAGTTTAATCTTTTCAATTTTATATAAATTATTATTACTGCACATAGTTATTATAAAAAATAGGTATACAGGGTGCGCCAGAACTCGCGCCCCAGAGAAAATTTTCAAGTAAGGTAAGATACCAGGAACATGAAAAAAATGTTTAAAAAATTTTATCTGTCAAAAAATTTTGACATTTACTTTTTGACATTTGTCATTTTTTTATATCTATTTAATGACTCTGATGATCTTGTATGTTTTTTTACAATTATTTAGTAAAGGGACAAAAATTTTACAAATAAAAGCCACAAATAACATTGAACAGAGTTACAATTTAGGACACAGCTTCCTTGTTTCCTCTTTTAATAGCATATAGCAAAAAAACTTGGAAAATTATTTTTCCAACAGAAATAAATAGAGTCAAAGTGCAAACTTTAAACCCTCATAACTTCAAAATTTTTATAGATAAAATTTTTTTAACATTTTTTCCATGTTCCTGGTATCTTACCTTATATGGCATTTTTCTCTGGGGCGCGAGTTGTGGCGCACCCTGTATAACTGATTATAGTAACTTAGAGAAAAACTAGCCTCGGCTATCTATGTCTAATTTTTTTATTAATTTTATTTTAATTTTAGAAAATAAAAATGTTTTTTTTCAACTAAAAAATGTATCATATACGTATAGCTAGCCAAGACAAAGTCGAGCTTAGTATACCTATTTCCTTATTTTACATTATTTTTTATGGCTTAATCATTGACGACAATGTGGACAGATTTTTTTATAAAAAAACTATACATCTAGGTTATTTCTTATTTGTGTCCACTGCTCTGAGGTTCTACTGTATTTACTTGTAGTACTAATTTTGTATTTTTTTTATTTTTGAAACTTATACTAAATAGAGTAACAACATTATTAAATCAAAATATTTAACTATTTGACAATTTATTTATTTTTTATTTTATTGTTTACCAAATATTATTGGTTCTCACTAATGTGAGAACATTTCTTTCTAATCTCTACTTATTAGTATCTACAATCAAGTTAGAAAATAGTACTTTTCAGTTTTAATGTCAATTGCGACGAGGTTTTACTGTATTTGCATTACCTAATTACTAACCTTTTTTTATTTCTTCTAATTTTTATTTTTTTAATTGTGCATTAAAATAATTTCAAATAATTTTATATCACTATAAATCATTACTATAAGATAAAAAATAGATAAATAAATGTAATACATTAGATAAATAGTAGCCTCGGCTTCGCATTGGTTAGCATTACGTGATTTTATTTTAATTTTAAAGAAAGATAAGTTTTTTCAACTAAAAAATAAATATCATTTATATTTTTTTATTTTATTTTGAATGATTAAATCAAAATAAGTATTTGATATTTTTTTGATATATCTTTAATAGAATTATTTATTATTTATTTTTGCCACTTATTGGCTTCTAGTAATGTGGAAACATTTTTGTTTGTTTGTTTGCTAATTGTAATTGTCCACTGCGATGAGGTTCTACTGTGTTTACATTCTACTATTAACTTTGTTTTATTTTTTATTTTTTTATTTTGTAAATATCCTTTTTGATGGATGAGAAATCACGACAATAAAATGAAATAATATTTCTGTGGTGATTTAATCGCAAAACATTACAACTTCATTAAAACCGGATATTTCTTCATTTCTTCGATGCATCTCAATTTCGTTAAATCTTGTTAGAAAAATGGGTTAGTTAAACATGGATGAGCACACATCACAAATACGATATCTCGTCCCAACATTGCAAAATAAACTCGTTTTAAAATGAGTGAAGAAAAAAGTGGAAAAGTCCCCACAAAATCACCACAAGGTTTCCATCAATGGCAAACAGTTTCTTTTCCCCGATAATGAGCAACAATTTTCAATAATAAATAACTTGTAACGGTAGTTCGATAGACTTATAAATCATAATAGAAATAACATTTGAGATAATTAAAAATCGTGCAAAAATCTTTGTTCTGTCATCCGTTACACAGAGTGTCCATTTTTCTAAAAAGTAGTTTGACACTCGAGTTTAAAGGTCTCGAGTTCAAATAGCGTATGTTTCGCTCTTCTTTATATTCGTTTTGTTCCGCGTTTAGAGAGAGAGATGACTTAGATTAATAGCCACTTTATTGCTTGGTGATTTTTTTTTATAAAGTTTGTGACTGCAACGCCCTCTCTCATAATTAAAAGTCGCCGCGATTTTTTCACAACAACCATAACCTAGCCTAAGCTGAGTTATTTCTGTTAAAGTAGGCTGTAAAAGAACGCAATAAGAGAGAAAAAAAGACATGCAAATAAAGTACTGTAGAAAGAAACGGCAGGTCAACGAACTAAAGATATGCGTCTGTCTCTGTCCCACGCACGGAACGAGCAGTGGCGGCGACTGGAACAAACCCACCCCTGATACATCTAAAACCAAGACTAAAACCCGTAGACCTACTTTACCCCAACCACCCCTACTAATTTTCCACTTCTAACAACGATAAAACAACCCTAATGTTTTTCACCCGAGGAAAGTTACTAAACCCAGATGAAAAAAATAATCAAGTAGGCCCTACTAAACCAAAAGTGAAATATAAAATTACCCCCTGTGAAAAAACAAAGAAAATGATTGATTTTTTGTGAGAATATTTGAATTTCGGCACGCCACTGACTTATATGTATACATGCACACAGCCTCCCATACTTAACTGAATCTGTGTAGGGTAGGTCAATGCATTTTATACTTGTTTTATTTTCTAGCTGGTACACTCTTTCGTTTCTTTTGCAACTTTTTAGTTTAGTTTACACTGCAAAATATAAGGATCTATCTTTATATTGGCGGTATTTATAAATTTTAAAGCGAGTTCGTTCACTTTTACACATATTGTGAGTGATGGGGATTTTTTCGGTGTACACTCCACGACATAATTAATTGCAAAGATGATTAGGTAGCCACATATGGACATAAAGGGGCGGCGTTGGAGAACAAAAGACGTTCAATGAAACAATGAAACACTTTTCTGAGACATTCTGACATCAAAAATTGGCGAAACGTACTCAAAAGGGTACAGTCGAAAGCAGAAAAAAGTCCCAACCAGAAAAAAGTAATAAAAACTTGTCACTTGTAGAAAAGATCAAGATCATTGTATGTTTATTTGAAAAATACAGGGTGCGCCAGAACTCGCGCCCCAGAGAAAAATGCCATATAAGGTAAGATACCAGGAACATAGAAAAAAATGTTACAAAAATTTTTACACTTTGACTCTGGAAAAATATTTTTTTAGTTTTTTTGCTACAGGCTATTAGACGAAGAAACAAAGAAGTTGTTACTCTGTTCAATGTTATTTGTGACTTTGAAAATTTTTCCTTTACTAAAAAATTATAAAAACAACATATACAAGATCATCGGTATCATTAAGTAGACATAAAAAATGTCAAATGTCAAAAAATAAATGTCAAAATTTTTTGACAGACAACATTTTTTAAACTTTTTTCCAAGTTCCTATCTTACTTGAAATTTTTCTCTGGGGCGCGAGTTCTGACGCACCCTGTGTGTTTACAAAAATGAGTACTAATATAAAATTGCTAGTCTCGGCTACGCTTTCAAAATTTGTATTGTTTAATTATGTACGAAAATTCGTTCAAAACTTAAAATATAAAATATGTTTAAAAAATTGAAACGATTCTAAAAGCACCAAAATTTACTTGCAGAAACCGATTTGGACCAATTTGTATTAATTAAAATTAGTTTGAGACTAAAGGTGTACGATAAACCGGTCCAAAATCGGTTTTTGTAATTTGAAATTGCATTACTGGTTTAAAACCTGTCTAAAAGAAAGAACATATAAAAAAAACTTCTTTTTAAAAACCATAGGAATTAACGAAATAAGTTGAAAAATGGTATTCTATTACTTTTGCAACTAAAAAAATTAATAAACACTTTACTAATGTTTTATTATCTATTAGCCTCGGCTTTGCCTCGGATAGTCATTTCATAGCATTTACTGCTTAATTATTATCAACTAAATTTCCTTAAGATTTGCTTAAAAATCAAAAATTGAAAATACCAAAAAAATTGATTATGTATACTTAAGCCTATTGAAAAAAGCATCAAAATTTACTTTATTAGCAACTGGTTTGGACCAGTTTTTCGTTAGAATTGCATTAAAACTAAATAGAATTTTTTTAAATTTTACTCCGAATCGGTTATTATAATTTGAAATTGAAGTACAAGCAAGCCTGTCTAAAAACGACTGAAAATGTGTCAAAAATTTTTTTTCTAAAAATTATTATAGAAATTAACAAAATAAATTAAGATATCATTTTCTATTATTTTTTTTTTGGCTTTGCCTCTATTAGCCAATTAAATTTTACTAAAATTTGCATTTGCAAAAACGTCGGTTTTATTTTTTTTTTTAAATCAAGATTTACTTTAAAAACTGGTTCGGATCAGTTTTTCGTTGGATTCGCATTAGAACTAATTCAAACCTATTTTTTAGTTGTTTCTAAGATAACCGGTTCTGAACTAGTTCCAAATTAGTTATTGTTGTTTGTAATTGTATTACTGGTTTCAAACCGGTTCAAAAACTGAAATAAACTGACTTTATTTAAAGTATTCGTAACAAAAATTATTATATCAACTAACAAAATACCTTAAAGTGTTTTATTTTGAAATAAAAAAAATCAATGACCAATTTACTCGGCTTCGGCCTCGGCCAGCCATTTCATAACTTCTTAATTATCAACTAAGTTTGTCGCAAAACCGGTTTTGAACCAGTTAAACTGAAACTATTCTGAAATTCATTTTCCAAACCAGTCCAGAAATAGTTCCAAAATCTGAAATATCATTTAAGGCCAGTTTCATAATCGAATTAAAATAAATGTTGGTTTAGAATGTGAAATTTTCGTCAACAAATCTGCAGGAATCAGCACATTCTAAACCAAGACTGATTTTAAAGTCTCTTTAATTCAATTAGATATTTCTAAAAAATCTCAAAGTGCTGAAGAATGCAACTAAAATTTCCGAAACGTGTCCTAATTAATTATGCCCCCAGCCCCCCGTGCCCCTTGACCCATCCGAAAATACGCCAAAGACTTGCAAATCAACGTCTGAGAGCAACAATAGCGTCCGGTTATTGACATTCATATACAGAGTGATTGAAAAAAAGTGAAAAACAAAGGAGTGGCAAGCGCCGCCATCTTGAAAATACAAGCACAAACATCAAACTTACCCGTGGTTGTCGCAGTCCAGGTGTCAAGTCACGATTAGGATTTTTTTATTAATTTTCTTTTAACAATTAGTAATTTTGTACTTTCCCAAAGTAAGCCACAAGTTTATTAATTTTTTTGTGTATTTTTATAGTGATTTTTTTATTAATAATATACAAATTTTTCTAGTAGGAAGGTTTGTTTTAAGGCCGACAATAAGGCACTATAGTCGAATTTTTGGAAAAATACTTTTAGTTGCGACAAAATAATTATTTCAACACCTAAACTCGCAAAACTTAGTTATTACTTTTATATATTTCTTTTTTCTTCTTCTTTTTTAATAAATTAATTAATATTGACGAAATCACAGTTTTGGTTTGTTTTATTCGAAAATTTCTCGTTTAAATGAACAGTTAAGTCGAACAATTAACGTAAAAAATCGCGTCAGTGTTATCGATTGAAATTCACTAAAACTTAGCCCGATATTGCCCGGTTTATTGTTATATATTGGTATATGTTAGTATAAATAAAACAAGATGCCCTTATTTGAACTCAAAACATGCACTCGATGTTAAATGATTGAAAATGCGTTTGTTGTTAGTTGCCCGATGCACTTTTCAATATTTAACGGTCGTTAAAAAACGTGTAAACGTGCCCTTAGTTAATTGAACTTAATTAAAAATTGATCCTCTTATTGTTATAGCTTCCTGCGTCCGGTGCGTTTTATTCTAAATAGGAACATTAGCCAAGATTTATCACGAAATTTAATTTTTGTACTACGTTTCGAACTGTAATTTCTGCAAATAACATGTCGAAATTAGTATAAATGCGTTATATAAATCGTGCGAGACTTACGGTTTGTGAATTTTTTCGTTTTGAGCTTGATTTTTTTTAACTGTAGGTATAGACTGGGTTAAGGGTTTGTGTAAGGGTATTTAACGCAGTTGGCTATGCACTGAAATTTTCCAGGGTTGAAAATGTGTACTGGAAGTACATAGATGGTGTATATAGATTGCATATAGGTTGTACATAGTGATGTGTGTGGCCCTGCCTATGTGTGAGAGACAGAAAATCTCTCTCGAATTGTCGGAGAGGGCGGTGGGGTAGACATTTGACGCTATAGCCGCATATCCTGCCGAGGGTGGATTTCGCATTTGGACACGTTCGAAACATCGATGCATTATTGCAATTTTCACAGAGAGTTTTATCAACCAATCCGCCATTTTGAAACAATTCTAACGAAAAATCACCAACAATCGCTCCAAATAAAAAAAATATTAATCTAAAACCGCCATTTTGCAACAAATGATATAAAAAATTTAATTGCAAGGTTTACAGACGACTTAATCGAATCGAGGTTTCGTTTGTTTGGCCCGTTTTGCAATTGTTTTAATTTGTGGTCTCAATCAAGTTGGCCAAAAGGTATTAAAAATTAAAAAAAAGAATTGGTTTTATTTTCAATTTTTGAAAATTTTTAACTCCACTGTGTATATACAAATATTTTATTTTTATTAATTAAGTAATAACTAAAACATAAATAAAACCAAATCTTTGAATAAGTACGATCAGGTAAGTAAAACACTCTGTATAACGTACAATGTACAATACCATCAACAATAGTGTCGTCACCGAAAAACGATTTAAATTTTGCCGCTTAGTGTACTTTGTTTATTTTTTTGCACAAAATAACTATTATTCATTACTTTTAAATAGTGACTTATCATAAACCACAGATAATAAATATAAATTTTGTAAGTAGAAGATGATTTATTAAAAAAGATCGTAGACAAAATGTCGTATTTGACTCGCATATAATGGATATATATTAGCCCTTGGCTCGTGCTTAAACTTTATTTTCCATTATAGGCTCGTTAAATAATATACTATTATTCATAATCATAAAGTAATAACCAGAAAATATGGAGAGTATGACACTTCAACCTTCAACATCATTTAACAATTCATATAAAATACATATAAGTAAAGTTCAGGTTGAGAAATGGCCACTTCCCTACCTGAACTGTCACTGTATTTTTTTTTAATTTTCATAAATTCTTTATGGGCTTTTGGTTGTTTAAGAAGAGAATGATTGTAAATAAAATAGTATACGTATGGCGGAAGTTGCTTCACTCGGCTTATCAAATTTGACCTTGGTAATGAAGCACTTCTCATCTCGATATGTAATCTACTATTGACCAAATATTAGATTTTTTTTGAATTGGTTCAAGAACGATTGAATTTATTACAGATGTCAAAATATTGCTTTGTTAGGAATTTATTAAAAAAATAAGATAAAAAAATTAACCGGTTTTGCACCAGTATTTTAAGTTTAAATCACAAAAACTGATCCTGGACAGGTTTCAAACCGGTGTATCTTACTAAATGCAACTG
>NW_025401041.1:4790456-4796389 GCF_015345945.1 Tribolium madens
CAATAATAATCTTTAACAAAAACAATATTTTTCTATTTTTGGCTGTTTCTGGACCGGTTTTAACCAGTACCCAATAAAATTTCAATTTACAAAATCCAATATAAAACCGATTATTTTAAAAGTAACATAAAAAATAAGGTTTAAATCACATAGTTTTAAGGCGAATTTAATTAAAAACTTGCCTAAACCGGTTTTTAAAAAAAAATGTGACGTTTTTTGAATAGGTTCAAAAGCAATTTTTTGAGGTAGACTAAATTAGTTTAAAATTTAAGCAATTTTATTCATAAAGTAGCTATCCGAGGCAAAGCCGAGGCTACTATTACCCACATCAGTAAATTTTTTATTGTTTTTTATGAAAAATATGTTAACATAATTAAGTTTTTGACTAATTTTCAATAATAATCCTTAACAAAAAAAACTACTTGTTTATATCTGTTTTCAGCTGTTTTTACACTAGTAATAAAATTTCAATTCCCAAAAATCCAGTTTAAAACAAATTTAACAAAAACGTGTTTAAACCGATTTCTGAAGTTAATTGTGTAAACTGTAGTTTATTATTCAATTGTTTATAAGTTTTAGTTATTAAAAAAATAATCTAAACTTTCTTGGTAGACCCGAAATGTCTTAGTAATTTTTATACAAAAATTAGATGGCGAGCCGAGGCGAAGCCGAGGTTCGCACCTTATTGAAAACTAAATTGAGTTACATAATTTTAGCAATTTTTCTATAAATAATATTCCACTCGCAGACATCTCGGTGAGCCCTTTGTCGAGCTCAACGCGTCCCCTATATTTTTCCCCTAACCCAACCTCCTAGTTTTATGTTATCGTGTCGTCCGTCCTGTATTTATGGTTGCATATATCTGTCTTTTTTTCGTCGATTTGAAAAAAATCCCGTGGCTTTACATTGGACAAAACTAAATTCTATCTAATACAAATCAATATAAATTCGTCAGTTTGGGATCACGCATGGTTCAAAATGCATTTCTGGCGTACTGAGAGTGCAACAGAAACACACAGAGAACGAGATAAAACTAATCACAATCGACATACTCGTATTATACAATCCGGTTGAAGGTAGGACATGATCATCGTCCATCTCTGTTCATCACACGACGCACCATCGCTCTCTCCTCTTTCATGCGTTATTTTTTCAGGTGCGTGCCATATTTTATGCAACTCGGGAGTACGGTTGCATTTTTTTTTGATTTTTTTTGTTGAAATTACCGAAATTGGTGATATAAAACACTATTGATTCGGAGTATTAATAAATAGTTGTAAAATTCATGCATATAAATCTATGTGTTATCAAAATCCCCCCTCGCCCCCACCCCCAATCCGATCACCATAGTAACCATGCAAATTCATCAAAAATTTTTCCCGTTGCCAACAAAATCGAATGAAACTCGCAACAGCCGTTAAGAAATTTATAAAAATCGCTTGTTGCGATTGGTCAATTTAAATGACAATTAAAGTGCCTCCCTCTCTTGCATTTTTGCAAAATTGGCGTTTTGATAATTTTTAATTATTCATTTGGTACACGTATTCGCACTAAAGCGAGTCATCGATTGGGAAAAATGATCATTTCGTCGAGGACTAATTAACGATTCTGTCATTTGATGAAAGGTCAGAGTCGAAGAAAAGCTTCTCGGCCATTGTTATTTTTATAGCCAATGAACAATGGACTAATTTTAAATCGATATCGTTTATTTTCTTTGTTTTCGAAGCCTTAAAAGTCGTTTTTGGAGAAATGAATCGGGAGGGAAGACTAATTTGCTGCCTCGGACGGCAACCAGAGAAACGCAACTGTTGCAGAGGTTGCATAAGCAAATTGTGTTTTTTTTTTAGATAAGTAAAAGATTAGATAAGTAAAAATAATTCAAGGTGAAGGTTAAGGACAAACTGAAAAAATAACCTGAAAATAAAATGGTAATGAAATGAAAATAAAAACACAATTTTGCTATGAAAATAAAAATATTTTAATTACTGAAGCTGAAACTGAAAAATGACAATTGTTAAATCAGCCAATATTAATTGCGTGAATAATTATACATTCTATCTCATTTGTTTTTCATTATTTCAATAATTAATTTTCGAAATTTTATAATCAATTTTTGTTGTTACTAAAAAAATTTCCTATTTGTTTTATTTCAAATATTCCTATTAAAAATTTAGGTAACTCACTCTGTATACAGGGTATCAGAACTCGCGCCCTAAAGAAAATTTTCAAGTAAGATAATATATATGACAAAAATGTTTAAAAAATTCTGTCAAAAAATATTTGACGTTTATTTTTTGATGATCTTTTAGTATACGTTTTTTTTTATAATTACAAGTAAAGGTACAAAAATTTTGCTAATAAAAACCACAAATAACATTAAACAGAGTTACAATAGTTACAATTTAGGATACAGCTTCCTTATTGCTACTTCTTCTAATAGCCTGTAGTAAAAAAAATTGGAAAATTATTTTTCCAACAGAAATAAATAGAGTCAAAGTGCAAAATTTAAACTCTCATAACTTTGAAACTTTTATAGGTAGAATTTTTTTACATTTTTTTTCATGTTTTAGGTATCTTATCGTGCATGACATGGGGCGCGAATTCTGGCACATCCTGTATGTGAAGATACATTTTGATAAAAATATTAACATAAAATTTAACAAAACCTTAACATAAAATTCTTCAATTTTTTTTCATTGTATAAAAGACATAAACTTTGACTAAGACTGTACATTTATAGTTAAAGTTAAAAAAAAAACTACGTCGGGTAATTTTCAAATAAGAGAAAATAAAAGACTAGTTTTCATTTGGTCATTTGTAGTATTTTTTTGTTTTTTTTTTTTGAAGAAAAAATGAAATATTAAGATAGTAAATATATTTTACTAAACGGCAAATCTGATTCTGAACCGGTTTAAAACCGGTTCGTCTAAATACAGCTTTTAAAAATAAGTTTGAAAAAAGTTTAAAAACAAATTAGTTCAAACCGGTTTCTGAAAAATATTTTACTATACTTATCTAAATCGGCTGAAAACAGGTTTAATTAAAAAAAAATGCGTTATAAATTTGGTTATTTTAATTTTTTTTATTCTCTTATTGTATAAGCGACATTGTTTTTGAGTGTGTTTCAATAATTATAACTAAAATTATCAGTAAATAAATTTTGATGGAATAATGAAATAATGTTTAAGTAAAAAAATAATAAATTAACCGAGTATTTATTTTAGTTAAGAATTTAATTATTTTGTTATTTTTGGCGAAGAAAATTAAAATATTAAAAAAGTACATTTAACGAATCGAGGCGAAGCCGAATTATTTCACTCATTATTGATGATTTTTTACAAAATCGAAAAATATTATAATTTTCCGTACATGGTTTAAGCCTATTTTTAGTTTTCTAAACAATTTTGAAATTACGTAGAATTAGTAAGAATTAGGGCCCGTTTCATAATCGAATTAAAAAAATTTTAAAGTCAATTTTAGTTTATAGAATGTAGTAATTAGCACATTCTAAACAAAATTTAATTTAATGCTCCTTTAAATTCGATTATGAAACTAGCCTTTAGTATTGAGAAAAAACTGGTTTTCAAATAAAAAAAAATTGCTTTTCAGTGTGTTAAAAGTAAAACTAGTTATTTAATAAAACAAATTTTGCTTTAGACTTATTTATACTAGAAATTGTGACAAATATCAATAAATTTATTTTTGAAAACTTGATCTAAATACTGCTGTAATGAGACAGAAATTAGGTGCTGAAAAAGCTGATTTTGTAAGACAAGTTTTAAAACTCAATTTTTCAAGTCAAGATTTAAGAACTTTTGTTCTAATAAGGTTGTGGTTGGTAATAAATGTCACAAAGTTTTAAAAGTTCGAAGTGTTAAATCTCAAGTATTTTTCAAAATTTTGTTAAATTAGTAATGAATACTGCAAATATTTCATGCACACCACCTAAAGAAAAAATCACTCAAAAGCCGCTGAAAATCACCATTACCAACCTCTAGCAAGTAAATTGTACTAGTCTATTTTAGCACCCGAATCGGTGTTTGAAATAAGCGTTCTTTCAGAAGCAAAATAAAAAAACTAGTTTTGAGCATTTAGAATTTATTCTGAAACCAAATGTAAAAATAGGTTAGAGTAAATTCAAAATTATTAAGTTTTTAAACTACATTGACGGAACAACTTTCTCAATTTTAATACTTTTTTTAATACTTTTTAATAAAAGCAATTTTATCTGTTTTACTTTCCCCTCTTGTGTATACAAAATCATGATAAAAAATATTTATGGAGTGTATTCTTTAAAGACATCCGGTTTCGTGTATCAATTATGTACTTAAAGCCAGGTAAAGAGTTACAGTTGGCGGTTTTAAAATAAACGAACAATGATAATTTACCAGATGTTTCATTGATGAAATTTCTTGAGAAAAAAAATCGAGTAAATTCTCCGATCGTGCCGCTTCATGTAAATAGCGCTCCAAAGAGCATTTAAACCAGTCGGTATTTCTTTAAAAGGCTTTTTTCGCACCCCTATCTAATTTTTCCACCCTCTGAACGTCGTTTTTAAAATCGCTCCTTCATTTTGTCGAATTAATTTTATATTTTCCGATTTGCATTTTCTTGATTAGTTATCGATTCATTCAGATGCAAATTTTTGCCATAGCCGATTAATTAACGCCGTTTGCAAACACACCGAAAGAAAAAAAAAACGATTTTCTCACCGAGAGTGGCGGTTAAAGGGGCGGTTTGCTACCTGAGTAGATTTTTTCTGACCCCTCGCTCATAATAGAAACTTAACACTTATTTATTTAAGGGTCACTCGGATTTAATTGGAGTAACGGTTGAAAAATTCAATTATGAAATTAAATTAATTTTCTGCCCTTTTAATTAGAAGACGTCGAAATGGCGAACGCGAGTGCTAGAAAAAGATTCGGACGAGGAAAACTTCAGAAGCGAGAAATTAAGAAATGACTCCAATTAATTCTCAATTGTGAAAATCCGGGAAAAATAGCTAGGCAGCAATGGCCGAAAAATCTTCGAGTGTTTATTTTCAATTTGAATTTTACATGGAAATGCGATATTGGGTAAACACGCGCCGATTAAATAAATATTATAAATAAACAAATATATTAGCGAGTAAATGTTTAACGGTGCGAAGCGCTGGAAATTCGAACAATTTTCCCAAAAAAATTACACTTTTGGGACATTTAACCGATTTTTCCCCCAAATTAAGTCTAAATGTTTGATATGTTGCTGAAAATTCGTCACAATTAAATTCTGACACGTTCGTATAATTTATTCACACGCTCCTCATAATAAATATCGATAAACAAGTCGTATTTTTTGTGACAACCGCCCGTCAAACGTAAAATTGCACACACAATGATAAATTTGAAATTCGGCTTTTATAAAGCTCGCACACATATCTAGATATACCTGCAATGCAACATTCGAGATAATTTGCGTGTTTGATAAAGCACAAAAATCATATCTGAAAAAAAAAACGAATGTAAGGGTCACTTTCATCAATTTCAGTTTATTGCTCATCCGTTAAGTCGAGGGTCGGCTTTTTCAAATCAATTATCACATCTGAGGGAAAATCGGAAAGTGGCCGGCTTATCATAATCGATGCTGATTGATGGTAATAATCGGGTGCGATGTTTATGTGTTTCTTATGCGAAGGTTAATTGCTGATTTAATGATTATTGAACGGATTATCGAATGAATTATTTATTTGTGTTGTTTTAATTAACTTGTAATTTGTACGGAGTGGTTTTGCAATAATTGCGGCAAAGGCGAATTTTTGTTGCACATTTTCTTGATTTCGAATTTAAATTTCAAGTTGAGGCTTTGCCTCAATTTTTTTTTTCGCTCAAAAATTATTGAAAACAACAAATTTTTTATTACTTAATTATTTTTTTTAATTATCCTTTTATAATAAA
>NW_025401041.1:4796924-4802816 GCF_015345945.1 Tribolium madens
TTTTCATAAAAAAAAGGTCTTTTGTGTTTTTCCGATACAATTTACGGATTTTTAGTAAAAATCGGTTTAAAAATTTATGTTACAAACCATAAACAGCATAAAAATTAAAAATTAAATTTGTTTTACCGTTTAGGATGCCCCTGATTAAAATTTTTGTTATTTGGCATTTGTTTAAGTGTACATATAAAGGTACCAAATTTTGTAATTTTATCTATTCTGAAATATTAGGAAAAACCCTTTAAAAAACGTACCTTTTTTGGGGGGTGTAGCTCCTTTTCATAGCATTTTTCAAAACACTTTTATCTTAAAATTAAATATTCTATTAACTATTTAAATTTGTACCTAACAATAAAAATGAAACACTGTATAATTAACACATGAAAAATTAATTCACAAAAATTTAAAATTAACTCATTAAAATAAAAAAAAACTAAATTTTTAACACTTTTAATACTATATAACAAAGTGCTCAGCATTTCGGGGGGGGTTTGAACCCCCTAATCCCCCCCCCTTGGGTACGGCCTTGATGTCGTATACATACAGGCTGTCCCAACGGTCCGAAAAAGCTCTATAACTTGTTTACTTTAAGAGATATTGACTTTTTCTTTTTTTTAGATTATAGCTGCGTTATTGATGCACATTTTAAAAATATTGCGGTTTATATACAGGGTGTCCCAATGTTAAAAAAACACTAAAGTTATGTTTTTTTAAATGGAATCTACTCAGTTTGATTTTATTTTTGGATTCTACGCTAAATTACAAATAACTTTTATAGAGGTTGTTTTCATTTATCTGTTATCAATTTTGATTTGTGGCGCTTTTTTACCAGAATTTTTGAAATGCAGGGGTCTGTCTAAAAATTCGTAACTTCTAAATGCTTGCACACAACTTAAATTAAGTAAAACGCAGCTATAATCTAAAAAAAAGAAAAAGTCAATAACTCTTAAAATAAACAAGTTATAGAGCTTTTTCGGACCGTTGGGACAGCCTGTATTATTTTTAGTATAAATTATAAAATAAAAATGTATAATTTTTTGGTAAATCATTGTGTAAAAAAACGTTTAAAAAATATTATTACTTGCAAGTTGAAGTGACTATTAGCCTCGGCTTTGACTCGGTTGAAAAAATTAATATATGTTAATTAATAATATGTTTTATTTTTCTGGCAAAAATTATCAAAAAAATAAGGAAATACCTGAAAAAAACTAGTCTCCTCTTTACTTTCATCTTGTTTTTTTTTTTTTAATTACTTTCTTATAAGTTACAGTCATCGCAAAAATTAATGTCGTATATGTATTATTTATTATAAATTACGGATATAACATAAAAATGTGCAATTTTGTCGGAAATCATGTTTAAAAAAAATTATTATTATTGCAAGTTGAAATGACTATTAGCCTCGGCTTCGCCTCGGCTAGAAAAACAAACTGAATATTTTTTAATTTTCTGATAAAAATTATAATTAATAGATATCAGAATAACGGAAATAAAAACTAGTCTCAACTTCACTTTCATCGTGTTTTTTTTTGTTTAGTTATAAGTACAGTTATCGACAAAATTAATGAGACCCCAAGTCATATAACTCCATTATTTTTAAAGATATGACAATAGTTCTCAGAACAAAGTTACACAGTTTATTATCATTTATTTTATTTAGATAGATGCTCAATCAATACTGCTTCCTGTTTCACCCGAAGCAACATCAATTTTAATTTTTAAAATAAAACACCCTGTATGATTTATTATTTTTGAATTCCTCGTTAAATTGTCTTTCAACAAACTCACTAACTAATATTTATCACTAACGTATTTTAATTTTAGGCAATTTAAAAATTAAATTAAATATAGTAGACTGTGGCAAAATAGTGAAGTTATAGCTTAAGCCATTTTTATAGTTCATCCTGTATATAAATAACAACATAACGATGTGAAGCTTTGTTGTAACTTATTTCTTTTGTATCATTATTTAAAAAATAGTTTCCGAAAAGAAAAAAATATTTAAGACAATCATTCTGTTCTTGTTTTTTTTTATGAACTAAAAGCCTCAACTTTGATTCGTTAAGACAGAGATACGATTTTAATATAATTTTTTTGTATCAAAAATAGATAAATTATTATTAAAGAAGTTTTTTAACTTTTAGTTTTTGTAAATTAAACTTGCTCTACAGATCTCTGCAAAAGCTAATGAAGTATAATACGTGTAAAAATACATTTAGATAAAGAGGGCAAATCATAAAAAAATAGTAAAAAAAATCGTTTCATAAGACCTTGAGTTTCAAGGCAGTTACGCCACTCGCTTTTTTAAACTTAAATTCGTGCTTCAAGGCTGGTCTTATAAAACTTGTTTTTTAATATACGGTGCGATCAAAAAATATTCCACACAAACTGAAAGTGAAAATGACCATTCACCGTTTTCCTCTTGTACAACAATAAAAAAAAATTCTCTAAATAAGTGAACATTATTTCACTCAAAAGGAATAAAACACAAACTTGTCAAAGTTTCCGCTGACATTTGATGTCAAAAATCAGGAAGAACTTTAATCACCGCCTACTCTAATTTATTTTTTTTTGATCGCACAGTACTATTTAGGTAGATACTATTTTATTGAGTCCGAAAAAAACTCATTTCAAAGTCTTAAGTCCGTAAAATAGCTATTTTTAGGAGCGTACCTATAACAAAAATTTTTATCACAAAATACTATTTTTAAATTCTTTAATTTCAAATTTAATTCTACACCAACACACATGACTGCTAGTTTAGGTAATTTCTTTACTTTTACTGTTTTCTGATTAAAATTACTTTGCAAGTTTGAAAAGTAATAAAATAAAAACAAAACTTCAATTTTAAATTTCAAAATTTCGTCAAAATTCGCATAAATAATGCAAATAAAAACTGCAGTATTTTTTTTTAGAAAAGTTCTTCACTGTTTTCAGAAAGAAATATCAGAAAAAGTACCTACCAACTTCTAAGTCCAAAACTTTATACACTTAAAATTTACCAGATTTTCAAAATAATGTTTTTACAAATATTTTTCATTTCATTTACCTTGTTTTAACATATCAATAATGCAGTTTGGGCCCTCCCCGAGATTAAAAACAACGCTAAAAGCCCTACCCTTATCCACTACTCACTATAGGGTTGCATTTTTCCACCCTTTGCGTACCACCCTCCACCCACCCACCACCCATCCCACGAGACAGGGGTTAAAAAGCGTCGGTAATGGTCAAATCATCGCCATTTTCATCTGGCAAATATCACAAATAATGAAATTTTGTCCGTTAATAAATTTTAATAAAAAAAGGGTTTCAGAGGAAAAGCGTGTGCACAAGGGTAAGATTTATCTGTTCCGACCTTATTACTCTTATTCTTCGTCTTCTCTTTCCTTGACGTTCATTTGTTTTCTACAAGCCAGCGGCCTGTTTTTAATCTCGGAACGAAACTTTTTCCGAACTTGAGGTAATTTATAGCGCGCGGGGGTGGTTTTCTTAAATGTCGCGCTTTTGAGCGCACTTTTTAACGGTAATTGTTTTAACTTTTACCAGACATGCTACGTTTATCACAATCCGAGGGAATTCCGGGTGATAATGAGCAGATGAGGTGCTGCTACTTAACCGGATTATATTTATTTTATTGTTGTGTATGAAAATTATAAATGGTTTGCTGCTACAAGAGAGAAAGAGGCGAAAAGTTATTTGCACAAAGTTTGGTTTTTCGGCGACGATTCGGCCACCCTCGAGTAGAAAAGAATGATCTAATTATTTTTTCTCGCTCACTGATAAACTGTCTGTCAAGAAGAACACCCCAAGTGTCTTAAATTCGACGCCTGTCGCAAAGAAGCGGCACAAATGATTCAATCTAGTTAGCTAGTGATAACTAGTTTTTATTTACTTATGTATTTGAACCGGTTTCTACATAACACTAATGTTAAGGTTAACTTTAAACTAGTTTTGCTTGATTCTTTTATGTAGAACTGGTTTTTAGATAAAACTATAGTTTGACTAATTAAATGAACTAATTCTGTTTTGTAACAGAAAAACTCGCAAATTTATTAAAAATCACTGATAAACTAATTACCTAAGTTTAAAGTGTGTAATTGCTGTGTTTATATTTTTTATTTTTTTGGTCTAAAATTAGTATATCTAACTTTAAATGGTGCAATATTAAAATATAGAAGTAACATAATTTTTATTTACTTAGTATATTAAGTAAAAAATCAAATACAATACTTTTTTTTTAAATTCATTTCCAATTATTTTTTATTAAAACACTAGTTTTTTGTTTGCTTAGATTCAATTATGTAAAATTGGTTTTTAGATATAATTAGCAAACTAGTTTTAGTTAGGTAAATAAAAGGAATCAATTTTAAAAATGTTTTAAATTTATTTTTCAACAAAAAACTTGCAAATTTGTTTTTGTAAATTTAGGTTAGATTCTATTATGTAGAACTAGTTTTTACATAAAACTAGTTTGACTAGTAAATGAAACTAATTTTCGAAATGTTTTCGAATTTTTTTAAAAAGGAAAACTCGCAAAATTGTTAAAAATCACCAATAAACTGGTTAAGTTTGAACTAGTTTTGGGAATTTGTAACAGCTAAGTGTTTTTTTTTTTTTTGGTATGAAATTAGTATATTTTACTTTAAATGGTGCAATATTAAAATATAGGAGTAACATAATTTTTATTCACTGTGTATATTAAGTAAAAAATCATATACTACATACAATTTTTTTTAAATTTATTTCAATTTATTTTTTATTAAAACACTAGTTTTTTATTTGCTTGGATTTTATTATGTAAAATTGATTTTTAGATATATTTAGCAAACTAGTTTTAGTTAGGTAAATAAAAAAATCAATTTTAAAAATGTTTTAAATTTATTTTTCAACGAATAACTCGCAAATTAATCAAAAATTACTAACGAACTAATTTTAGTTTAAGTTTGATCTAGTTTTGAAAAATTTCAACTGCTGTGTTTTTATTTTTATATTTTATTGGTCTGAAATTAGTATACATTGTGTCAGAACTCGCGCCCCAGAGAAAAATTTTAGGTAAGATAAGATACCAGAAACATAAAAAAAATGTTTAAAAAATTCTATCTTTCAAACAATTTTGATCTTTATTGTTTACTCGTTTATTTACTAGTTTTTTATTTGGTTGGATTCTATTATGTAAAACTAGTTTTTACATAAAACTAGTTCGACCAATAAATGAAACCAATTTTCGAAATGTTCTCGAAATTTTTTAAAAAGGAAAACTCGCAAAATTATCAAAAATCACTAACAAACTAGTTAAGTTTGAACTAGTTTTGGAAATTTGTAACAGCTGTGTTTTTTATTTTTTTCGTATGAAATATTTTATTTCATACTTATATTATATTTTACTTCAAATGATGCAATATCAAAATATAGAAGTAACCTAATTTTATTCACCCTGTATATTGAATAAAAATTCAAATATTACACTCGTTTGTTTAATAGTTTATTATTTACTTGGATTCTTTTATGCGGAACTGATTTTTAGATAAAACTAGTTTGCGTACCTAAAAGGAAATGATTTTTGAAATGTTTTAAAGTTATTTTTTAACAAAAACTACTAACAAACTAGTTTTAGTTTAAGCTTGATCTAGTTTTGAAAAATTTCAACCGCTGTGTTTTTATTTTTATATTTTTAGAAGTTATAAAGTGTCAGAACTTGCGCTCCAGAAAAAAATTTCAAGTAAGATATAAGATACCATTAATGTTTAAAAAATTCTGTCAGTAAATTTTTCCATTTATTTTTTGAAATACTCGTTTATTYACTAGTTTTTTATTTGATTGGATTCTATTATGTAGAACTGGTTTTTAAGTAAAACTAGTTTGACTAATAAAAAGAACAAATTTTCAAAATGTTTT
>NW_025401041.1:4804171-4805876 GCF_015345945.1 Tribolium madens
AAAAAATTGTAACCTTTCTGTTAATTTTTTTATTTTTTTCTTTACTCCAAATGACCACCTTGTATATTAAATAAAAAATCAAATACTACCTATTATTTTTTTAATTTATTTGAAATGATTTTTTATCAAAATATTCGTTTGTTTTATTGCAGATATTCACAATTTAAGTAATTCACTCTGTGTAAATAGTAGTAACAATTTTTCACTTTTTGGCGTTTCACTGCAAGCAACTTAGCAAAATAAATAATTTCGAGTGCTTTTCTATTTTTAGTTAAGTTCATAGAAAAAATCCTTGTTTGTGTTTAAATTTCGTGTTAAAAAGTTGGTAAAAGTGCTCTTGAATTTTTTGTCGGTTGTAAATTGTTTGCTTAATGGCTAATCTTCCAATATATTAAAGGCGATCTCTCCGCTTAAAAATCATCCCCTAATTAAATCGTTGAAAAACCGTGGCCAGATTACATCAAGTCACCTGGAAGGGGTAACCCGTGTTAAACAAAAGGCCAGGTAGCCGAAATCCGAACGCGGAAATGGCCACGAGGGTCAAACAATAAGGTCAAAAATTTTCGAGGGGACATTGGCCAGGGCAGATGTTTCGTTATTTATTATTCTATGAAAGTTTTTTTTTTAAGTTTGATGATGAATTAAAAGGGGTCGGTTTTTAATTGGTGCATTTCTTTAAATTGAATTTTCACTCGGAGGCGATGCGAAAACGGGTAAAGTGGCCTGTTTTTCTTTGCCAATTAAGTTTACCAGTTTGTTATTTTTAGATCATTTTTAATTACCCGACGCTTTTAAAGAGAGAAGCGTTTGTTTTTAACTGTTTTTATAGGAGCGCTGCTTTTTCATCGATTCGACCGACCCCTCGACGCCGTCTTCACTTTAAAGGATTGGTAATTGGCCGACGCACAACAGACGTTACAACAAAAAATTACACATTCTGAAACTAGAAAATGACAAATCTTCAGACACAGCAAATAAATTAATTAGTTAAACGCCGCTTCAGAGCTTCAAAATACGTTAATTTTTCTCCGAAAACAAGTTAAAAAGGGGCAAAAACAACACTGATTATACTCTTATGTAGCATAGTTTTATAAACAACCTGTATGTTTTGTTTTTTTTTTTGAAAATTAAAACATTGCTGAATTAAATGTTAAAGAAATTTTTGAACACTCTGTATACAAATTAGATGCCTTTGGACAACTCAATATGTATTATTTTTTCAAAAACCTTATAAACAATTGGTTTAAACTTTTTTTAAAATATGTGACATTAATTAAATTTTTTTTAAATAGTTGTCCAAATGTTTCATCAATAACAAAATTATAAAAAAAAATTTACTTATAACTAAAATTTCTACATTTTTAAGCTTAGAAAAAGTCGAAATCTTGTAACACAAATCAGAAACAACACCTTGTATATTTGTATAAAAAATTGCTTTAAATGTATTAAAAAAAATTGTTGAACGGTTTTAGAGACAATTATGTAGTTTTTTTTTAATTTTGTTACAAATACCTAATTTTTTCTATTACTGTTTCTATTACCTATTTCTACATGTATTTTTGTATCTAAAAG
Source organism: Tribolium madens (assembly GCF_015345945.1). Taxonomy (NCBI): domain Eukaryota; kingdom Metazoa; phylum Arthropoda; class Insecta; order Coleoptera; family Tenebrionidae; genus Tribolium; species Tribolium madens. The sequence goes on from NW_025401041.1 coordinate 4,805,744, forward strand.
CACTTGACGTAAATAAACGTTTATTATTATACCAGGTGAATAAAAAGTATGGAACCAAAGGTTTTTTGCTTAAACTATTTATTTTTTGAAAAAACTAATTGATGAGTGATAAAGTACTATAAAAATGTGATGA
>NW_025401041.1:4805911-4808576 GCF_015345945.1 Tribolium madens
GATTACAATTATCTGCTTTACATTTAATTTTTCAAAAAATTTTTTTTACATAAATTGCAATTTTGACAGAAAAAAAATCGAATAACTCAAAAACAAAACAAAATTTCGTTCTGAAAATACGATCACATTTTTTTATATTACTTTAATTTATATTAATTATTATTTTCTGGAGGCAAATGATTAAAAATAAAACCGCTTGGTTCCATACTTTATATTCACCCTGTATACCAGGTGAATAAAAAAGTATAGAACCAAACGTTTCTTGCTTAAACTATTTACTTTTTCGAAAAACTAATTGATGAATAATAAAGTACTACAAAAATGTGATGATTTTTTTTGAGTTCTAAAAAATTTTTATTTTTTTTAAATGACAACCCACTATAAAACCATTTTTCTTATGAAGGCCTTATGATCTAAGGATTACAAATATCTATTCTATATTTAATTTTTTCAAAAAAAAAAAAAAATTATACATAAAATGCAATTTTGACCAAAAAAATCGCCTGAAAAACAAAACAAAATTTCGTTCTTAAAATATACGATCACATTTTTTTATATTACTTTAATTTATCCTAATTATTATTTCTGTAGACAAATGATTAAAAAAACCGCTTGATTCCTTACTTTTAGATTCACTCTGTATATTCTTATTATTTCTTAAACAAAAACAAAAAAAATTAATTTAGTTTAATTGTATGTCTGCAAATAACAAAAAAATCTTTTTTAGTAAAAAATAAATTAAAAGACAAAAGTATACTTTTAAATGTTTCATTAGTCATAATCCAGGAAAAATAATTAAAAAAAAAACAATTTTTCTTAAATTTATTAATTAATTTTCAAAGAAAATCATTAATAATTTTTGGTAATTTCAACTTCTACAGAAAAAAAGTGGTTTTCTAGTTTTATTAAAACTACAAATAAAATAGTTATTTTTGTTACAAGTACCTAAAATTGCTGTTTCTGGACAAGGCAAAGCCGAGTCTGGCATAGCAAATAATAAATAAACTCGTAAAATAGCTGTTTTTAGGAATGTATACAAAAATACGCCTTTAGGAAAAAAATAGTTCCCTAGTTGGCTTTAAAAAATCAAAAAAACAATAATCCAATTTCCAATTATTTCAACAAGTTTTCATGTTATTTTAGGTAAATTGACAACATTTCAACGCACAAATGCGGAGATTAAGCGTCATTTAATGAAGGATTAAAACTTGTGATGAAATCATAGCAAAATAATTAATTTCATTATTATTCTTATTTAAATATTAATCATCTCATTACCCGAAATGAAATGAAATAATTTAGTTAATTTTCGTCCGAAAATAATTTCTGATAATAATTTAGCACTTTATAATGTGTTACAGTGACCGGATCAAGCAATTTTTGACAGGTATGTAAATAATATTTCAAGTATATTAAATATGAAATTCGATTATCATAATGAATCATCAATAAAATGAATTCAATTAAAAACTCACCCATTTTGAAAAACTAATTAATCACTAATTAACACTAACACTACACTTTATGTACAAAAAAAGCCCGGTTGCACCATTTTGCCCTGAGATGGTTTCATTTATTCGTAATTAGCCCAAAATTTTAATCACTTAAAGCCCTTATAGTCTTAAAAATTGCCCGATATTTTTTAAACGAACTGAAAAAACGTAAAGTCGTAAAACAATGATTTAATTGCGAAAACATAATTTAAATTAATTTGATTAAATTTTCGAAAAATTAAAACGTCCGTTCGTGATTTAACCAAAGAGTGTACTAAAGACTGGACCAATAAAGAGAGGGTCAACTGTCTGTAAAAATTCTCATTTTGAAAAAAAGCCATTGAATGAAAACAGGTAAGCACCCCTTGTTACCCCTTCGAGGGTCGCAAACCCAAGACACAATTTTAATTTTTAATCGTGTGCGCAAAAAAAATATTTGAAAAACAATTCCAATGACAAAAATTTCAAATCAATTAATTTAATTCATTTAAATAATTATTAATTTTGTTGTAAAATTCGAATCGAGTGACCCTAGCAGTGGCGCCCTCTCACAACCGTATCATGCGACTCGCATCCAGCTCCCTCTATCGCCCGATAGCTACACCACCTAACACGTCCTGTATTACCGACTATAAAAAACACCCCGATTTAAAAAACCACAACCCTTCTAATTGTTTTTTAATGGATGCGTGAGGGTTGTTTTTTCACCGTTTAAGCTGTCAACACATGTTTTTTAATGGTCGCGCTTTTTATATGTGGCAATATGGTGTTGATGCTACCCCTAATAATACTTTTTATGTGGTGTTTTTTCGTCTCTTTTGTATTCGGGGTGTTTATTTCATATTTTTTGTGTGCGTGTGTGGTTTACAAGGGCGGTTTATTTGACGGCACGCGGTGGTGAAAAAAAATCTTAGGGGGTTAATAAAATTGGGGAAAATGTGCTCAAGTCTATTATTTTTTCTAGTGTTTTTTTTGTAAAAACATGACACCAAATAAAATAAAGTTGGCAACTTTTAAAATCAGTGTTGCCATGACAAAATCGTAGTTTTTGTGAGCAACATAAAAAATGTTAACTCTACCACAGGGGTGGTTTTTTATCGTATCAAAACTCACCCCAATTGTCACATTTTTTACATACCTGCTGTTAGCACTTAAAAAAAATTTTTTGTTCA
>NW_025401041.1:4810891-4812180 GCF_015345945.1 Tribolium madens
TGTTGACTCTAATTCGAAGAATAAAATGTTGTATTCCACTCGTTTGAGTGTAAATCGGACGCTTTATTCCACCTCGTGGATGGTAAACCACTCGTTACACTCGTGGTTTAAAAATCCACTCGGTCAAATAAAGAGTCCGATTTACACTCAAACTCGTCGAATAAATAACTATTGATTTTTTTTCTGTACGAATCACCTTGTCCCTGTTTATTTTTTATAAATAAAAGCAAAAAATATATAAATGTAAAAAAACACATTTTTTTAACCTAACATACCTAATCTGATCTCACTTTATACAGAGTGTACTAAAAATACAGAATTCAAGTCAAAAATTGTTGAAATTTATTAGAATAAAGTACAAATATGAAAAAGAAACTAGACCTTCGACAAACTGAGGTTTAAAATTTAGTCTTTCGCTGGCTAACTGGAGAAACAAATTTGAATATTTTATCGAAAAAATGTTAGTTAATAAATACCATTATAAGAAAGTTTAACATCAATAAAGTTTTGTAATATTTTATTAGTAAAACAACTAATCTACTATTATATAGGAAACTATCAAATTTTTTGGCAAATAAATTTATAGGTGTGCAATGGCTATAAAAATTCTATTCAAAAAAAAAATAATATTAATTAATTGGTTATACTTACGAGACACACATAGTAACAGTTTTTTTTTTAAATGGAAACCTACCACAATTTTTTTTAGACAATGAGCTTGTTACAAGAATTGTTGCCGTGCAATTTTTTTTGTAAACCTTAAAAAAATGTTTGACTTACAAGAATTCAAGATTTTTTGAGTAAACTACCAGTTTTTTTGGAAATAAATTAATAAATGTTTAAAGGTTGTAAAGGAGTGATGCCAAAATATTTTTTTATTTTAATTAATTGTTTAAACTTTTGAGATTCCCATACTAATAATTTATTATTAATTTATTTATTGTTTTACAAAGATATGTTTATGCATTTTATAAATGTATACAAAAATATTTATTGAAAATGTTATAATTTATGTTAAAAAAATTATAAACTTTATCTGTTGTCAAAACTTTTTTCCATCGCCTAAGGGGTGGTACGTTAAGACAATCTTTGATTTTATGCCAAAACTGCAAAGAAAAAACATTTTTTACTTTACCTGAAACGAGCAAATCTGTAATTAAAACTTCAGTAGAAAGAAAAGTCTATTTTCGCTTGATTTTGGAAGTTGAAGTTTATGCAAGTAAGTATTATCAAGTATTATAAGTAAGAATTAAGTATTTATAAATTTTAAAATTATTTTTACAATGAAA
>NW_025401041.1:4812521-4816088 GCF_015345945.1 Tribolium madens
GTTGGCTAACTGGGGAAACAAATTTGATTATTTCATCGAGAAAGAAGCGTATTTGATTTTCTGTACCTGATTAAAGAGTGTTTTTTTTCAAAAATCAAGTAAAGAGTAGTAAAGTAAAACTTTTTGTTTTTTTTTCTGTACGAATCACCTTGTCCCTGTTTATTTTTTATAAATAAAAGCAAAAAAATATATAAATGTAAAAAACATTTTTTTAACCTAATATACCTAATCTGATCTCACTTTATAAGTCGTATACAGAGTGTATTAAAATTATAAAATGTTATTCAAATCAAAAATTGTATTTGTTGAAATTAATTACAATAAAGTACAAATATAAAAAAACAACTAGACCTCTGACAAACTGAGTATAAAAAAAATAGTTTTTTTGTTGGCTAACTGGGGAAACAAATTTGAATATTTCATCGAGAAAATGTTAGTTTATACATCATAAAAAAGTTTAACATCAACAGAGTTTTGCAATGTTCTTTTACTAAAACAACTAAGCTACTATTATACAACGTGAACTAAAAATAAGTGTGTTAAGCGAGTTGCTCTGTTGATTTTTCTTATATAAATTACAATGTATGTCTAATAAATAAGTAACAAGAAACAAACATTTTCTTCTTACAATCTAACATAACTTCTTGACTTGCCTTACTAGTATAGAGAATGAAATAAAAATAAAAAATTAATTTTATGTAAACTGATAACTGCAAAAAACAGCAAATTTGTAATTGCATATAAAATTTAAAATATTGATACTTGTTGAATAATTGAGGAAACAAATGTTTGAAATACAAAAAAATTAGCTTTTTTAAAGTTCTGTCAACAAGTGAATTTTGTATACGAAAAAAATTAAACGATTATACAAAGTAAAAAAAAATAAGTTTTATATTTTACCAAAATTAATTAATTTATATCTTGTTCTTTTTTTGCATCTAATTGAAACATTTTTTTCTAAGCAGCAAATTTGTTATTCAAACTGACATTTTTCAAAGTAATTTAAACGAAATATTTTTATCAAAATTTAAATAAATTACACTGTATATGTTTGTTTGGTAGATAAGAATAATAAGAGTTAAAAATTCTTTTTTTTTCTCACAGACTAAATAACCTGACCTAACTTTACTTCACTAGTATACAGAGTGAATTAAAATTGTCTCTCTCAAAGCAATTTTTTTATTCAAATTTACTATTGGGGTTAAAATATGTACAAATTCTAGACTTGTAAACTTTAATAAAAACTCAAAGGCAGCAGTTTTGAGCCTCACTGTATATTTAATTCAAGGTTTTTGTATATTTTCTAAACATTTTAGATAACTTTAAGAAAATTTGGAAAACTAGGACACATGCTGTCTAATAAATAATAATTTTAGAAACTTTTAATTTAAACTTTAATATCAGTTCAAACAACTTAAAATAGTATATTAAAAAACAAGTGTTACAAACAGCCTCATTGTATTACAAATGCACGAGTATCTCAATGAGAGGTTGTGACACGCGTTTTTATACTATTTTTTCTATTGAGCAATTTTTAAATTGAATTTATTATTACATGTTAAAATTTTTGACATTTGACATATGCGGTACTAAATCGCTTAAAAATAGCTCAAATTGCATTAGTTTTGGTAAAATATGTTGCAATAATTTTTCATTTAAAAACCAAAAACGACAAAATGTCGCCAGTTGCACAAAATGCTCATTGTGACACTGAAATAGAAAAAATATTTTGTGTGTTTTATAATAAAAATTTAGCTCTGATGTTTAAAAGCTTTAAAAAGCCACCCTGTATATTATTGTTTTTATTGTAAAAAAACGTTAGTCGGGAAAAACAATTGTAATTTTTCAGCAGTGAATTTATTTTTTACTATCCCGGCGCATCCACCATATTTTTCTCCAAACATTTAATAAAATCTTGTTAAATAAATAGTTTTTTTTTTATAGGGTGAGTAAATACATTAGTTTAATGTTTCAGAAAGGGTAAATAATATCAACTCTCGTAAAAAATATTTATTTACAGTGCAAACGTGAAAACCCGAAAGTAAACTCTCCGCGTTCGTAACTTTATTTTCCTTTTTTTTTCTCTTCATTTAATTAAAGCAAAATATCCCATTGCGTGCTCGTTCCCGCCCTTCACTATATCTCCTCATCTTTTAAATAATGCTACAATGAGAACAAAGATGGCCGCCTTAAAAGTAACCTTAATTTATCAATGTCTTCAAGATAACGAAACAATGGAGTGTGTAAAACATCCATTGTTTCTGTTTATACGGCAAAACAACGTAATGTCGTCGAAACAAAACGCTGCACAATGACCAAGGCCTTCTATTAAATTTACTTGGGAATTTGGCGCGACATAACCTTACGCTTTTATAGGTTGTATTTAACGACACTATTTAATACTAAGACTGGATATCTACAATAAAATGTCGTCGAGGGGTAAAGTGCAAAGAGGGTAGTTTTCCTTCGAAAAGATAGTCGGCGGTGGCTGAGCGAAGCGAAGATGTATGGTCGAGTCTAGTAGGCGGTGCAAAGTGATAGATAACTACACTTAACTAAAAGAACAACGACACACCTAACTAAAACCGCAGCCAACTATGCCGTTTGCTTAATTAAACCGATTTTATTATTTTTTCGTTGAATATTTATGAAAGGGAAGCTTCGCATTTATGTTTTCACTTAAGTTGAAACTTATACAAGCTTTTTCACTTCAGTCCTTTTTAATTACACGATGCATTTACATAAGGGGACAAAAAATTCACACTTGGAACGTCAAAGCAAACCGACCGGAATCCTTATAGCAAAGCCCGGAACAAGCCGGACTCGAGTTCATTCTATTTTTAAAATGTATACAATTTCCTTTGCTCTAATCTCCTCTGTTTCGCTTCTGTTTATTGTTCGATCTGCTCGCTGGGACTGAACAAAGGCCTTTTTAGTTTTCAAGCTTTTACCAACACTCAAACAGACGCAAAAAAGCTGCATTCCTCCACTTTATTTATTACTCAAAATGTCGCATTTTTTACATTTATTTGGTTCCGAAAAAAATCAACTCACAAATATTGTGGTATAACCTCTAGTAGACAAAAATAGTTATGAATCTTAAATATACATGGTGTTTTCTTAAAATTACGAAAAAGTGCAACCACATATTCTACATCGAAAAATAACACTAATTTGTCAAATAAACTATAGTCCTATAAAGCTTTGTTACATATATACAGAGTGATAAAGTTTTATGACACAAATTAAAATCTTTAATTTAATCGTAATAGCTTAGAATCATTTGGAAGTTTTTGGTATTATTAAAATTATTTTTGGATTCTCTGGAATCACCATAATTTTAATTACTGGAATTATCGCATTTTCTTAGAATTTTCGGAGCAAATTTCTTTTAAAAATTGCGTTAAACTTCTTAAAATTAATTTTAAACTACAGAAATTATTTTAGAATTACGAAAATTAAGTTGGAATTGCAGAAATTGATTTGGAATTGTAAGTATGAATCTGAAAACAATGGATTAATAAAATTACTAAAATTTAAATTCGATAAAATTTTTCTGAAATTATT
>NW_025401041.1:4817808-4823057 GCF_015345945.1 Tribolium madens
AATTTTTTTTGGAATTATGTACTAAAATTATCAAGTTACGATGGAATAATAGAATGACTGGAATTATTTCTAAATTACTAAAATTTTTCTAGAATTAGTAGAATGTTTTTGGAACTCCTAAAATTTTTTTGCAATTACCGGAGATAATTTATTCTTTTGAACATTACGTTAAATTTTCTTAAAACTATCGGAATTAATTTGGAATTGCAGAAATTATTTTGGAATTACGATAATTACAGGAATTACAGGTATAATAAGATTTTGGTGAAATTTATTTGTAATTGAAATTGTACACATGTTTTTCAAGTTAAACACCCTGTATATTAAATATTGTGTTTACTTTCACTTTTTGTTGTTTAATTAATTTAATTTAATGTGGGAACACGTTGTATATTAATTTGTTTCGGTGTAATGGATTCGAAAAACTAAAAATTGTTTTCTTTTCAATTTGGTTCCCACGTTGGGCACAAAAAATCAATCTAGTTTTGGTTGCGTGTACTTGACCCAAATCGCCACATGTTCATCCAAAAAATCCGTGTCAGGTATCTGTAATTATCTCGCACCATCTTGACCACTTTCCCCCTTCGTCTATCACTTGTTTTGTTTGAAATTTTATTATTTCGTAGCCGTCGTCGCAGTAGCAGTGGCATAAACAAAAGACGGGACGGCCGCGAACAAATGAAGAGGAAGGAGAAGAAGAGGTAAATGAGTCGGAACAAAAGCGAAGCGGACGGAACGAACGACGCTCACTTGATAAACACAACCATCACATTTGCATGTGAATCACGTGGTACATGTGTTTTTAAAACGTCGCCACAATACTGCCAACTTATAATTATCAATGTTTTTCGACACACAAAATGGCGTCGTTCGATTCGATTTGAATTATTAAACAGCCAATGAGACGTGGGGGTATTAATTAAGACATTAACCCATCGATAATTACAAAAAATTGCGAGTAATTATAAGGGAGGCGAGGTATATATGGTTTTGACAGGTTCGCCACCGGGGAAAAAACCGGAACAATTTCAGTGTTTTATCAAGAGGGCTAGGTGGGGATGGCTAACTTCCTGCATCAATTAGAGTATATTGATAGCAATTTGCGGCCACTTTAATAATTATATTAGGTCGTGTCGATGAAGCGTCGCGACGGCCGTCTATACGAGCTATCCTTTTCCCACTTGTGCCAACTATAGGAAGCGATTTTTTCACGCGACGACCTTTAACTAAATATAGTTGGGGACGCAGATTGGACCAACAACTACCAAATAGGACCAAATTACATTAAGTGACTCGATTAGCCCATTTCTATGGTTATAGTCGAACCTAACTATCGCGGTTTTAGCGATTTAACACCACAAAAATACACAAAACCTGAAAAAGACTGAAAATAGGCACAAAATATTAGGTAGATTAAAAATTCCAATTTAGTGCGACTAAAAGCATCCATTTCTGCTACATCTTGTATAAAGAATTTTCAAAATCGCTCAACATTTTTCATTTTCTTCTATACATTTTTTGTTTTAAAATAAATGAATGTGGCATCTTTTTCTAGTATACCTTGTATAACAAATTTTTAGAAACGATTAATTATTATCATTTTTTTGTGGCTATTTAAACTAAATTTTCCAAAATTTTCCACAACTTAACAACAATATACAGAGCGCTTAAAAAATCGCACACACTTTTACTCTTATTAATTTTTTCAGTTTTTATATTTCATTCTAAATAATTGTAACAATAATTTTTTAACAAAAGATTTTTTTTAATTATAATTAAAAAAAAATTGGCAATCTTGCGTACCTACCTATTATTATTAATTTATGTATATTTAAATGTGTATTTGTTTATTTTAAGTTCATATATTATTTATTTATTTTACTTTTTAATTTAATTTTATTTCATTAAATTAGTGCACGTTTTTTGAGAATTCTACAAAGCAAAACATAACAAAATATAATATAAAAAAACAATAAACAAATAAAAATAAGAAAAAATGTGAAGAAAAAACGTAGACCCAAGAAAAGAAAAATAAGAAATACGCACTGTATGACATAAAATGTTTAAAAAAATAACAAAATAAAAGAAACCGAATGAAAGAATAAAGATCAAAAATAGACAAAAGATAATGCAATAAGAAAACAAAAAACATAAAAATAAAGAACAAAAAAGCAAAAAAATCCTATAATAAACAAAAAGAAACATGTAGAAAAAAATATGAACAAATAATGAAGACAAAAATAAAAAAAAATAAAAAATATTTTTTGGATGACGTGTGGGACATAAGAAGTTTAAAAAATAACAAAATAAAGTAAACGCAATGATACAAAATAAGGTATAAGCCAATAAGAAAACAAACAAAAAGAGAAAAAATGAGAATAAAAAACATAGAAGCAAAAAAAGATTAAAAAACCTTGTAGAAAACAAAATAAAGTTTTTTCCGCGATTTTTTCCAAGTAACGTAAAAGTTGTGCAAAATTTTATGGATATTTCAATCTGTTTCGTTCTATTTAATTTGTACAGGGTGTATCAGAATACGCGTCCCAGAGAAAAATTTCAAGTAAGGTAAGATACCAGATAAGATAAGATACCAAAATTAAAAAAAAAATAGAGCAAAAAACAATGTTATGTTCATGGGCGCTCGCAGAAATTATGGCCAGGGGGGGCAAAAAAAAAGAGTCGAAATTAATAATAACAGTTTCATTTGTCTATTTTCATATCACTCAGTTCGTGATAAAAATGTAAATATTAGTTTTTTATTTCGTTCATGAAAATTTAAGTTGGAACGTGTTTGTAAAAAATTAAATTTTTTTTTTTTAAATCAAATATAGCAACCACTATCGTCCCACGGGGGGGGTTTACTGCCCCCCCCCCCCTGTGGGCGCCCATGGTTATGTTTGTTTTTTCAAGTGTTTAAGCACATTTTTAGAACAAAAAAAAAGTCTGAAAATTTTATTAAAACATGCTACAAAATTACAAAATTAAATCAAAATTTATGCTTGTTTTACTCGATTTACTTTTTTCAGATTTTCTTAGTTTTTTACGAGATTTTGTTATGACAAACCAAAAAATCAACAAATTAAATTAAAAATTATATGATTTCTACATTTCTCAGTAAAAACAAACTACAAATTTTCAAAATTATATCAACATTGATATTATGTTTTTGCTTGTCGCTCAATTTAGAAGACTCATTTATTTTGCGAAATCTTGTTCAAAGACGCTTAAAAATCACAAAAAGAGTCGACATTGATGTTATTTAGTTTGTTTCATTTGCTTTAACTGCTTTTTAAGCAAAATTAAGACAAAAATACTAAGTCGAAAAAACAAACCAAAAAATTCACAAATTAAGTAAAAAATTATACAGGATGTGTCAGAGCTCGCGCCCCAGAGAAAAATTTCAAGTGAGATTAGATTCCAAGAACATGGAAAAAATGTTTAAAAAATTCTATCTGTCAAAATTTTGACATTTGACATTTTTTATGTCTATTTAATGATACAGATGATCTTATATATGTTTTTTTATAATTATTTAGTAAAAGTACAAAAATTTTGCCAATAAAAGCCACAAATAACATTAAACAGAGTTACAATTTAGGATACAGCTTTGTTTCCTCTTCTAATAGCAAAAAAACTTGGAAAATTATTTTTCCAACAGAAACAAATATAGAGTCAAAGTGCAAAATTTAAACTCTCATAACTTTTTTTAATTTTTATAGATTTAACATTTTTTCTATGATTTTGGTATCGTATCTGATGCTAGTTCTGTATAATAATAAAATAATTAATGTTTTTTTAACTTTTTTTCCATATAAATAAGCATATAGTTTTTGAAAAACCCTGTATGTGACATTAAAAATCTTCTTTATAATTTTAAAATTTGTTTTCTCACTTGGCCATGTTAAAAAATTTCATATTGTAATTTTGTAAATCAAAAAAGTCAATTAGTTGTTGATCCTCGTCCGTTTTAATCAAGCACACAAATCGAGTCGCCATATCTCTCTCTCGTGAGTACACAAAATGTCAAATTTACATACAAACGCAATACCCTTCTTAAATTTTAACCCTGTACTTTACTTTAATGTCACTTTGTATCGTGTTTCTTATATATTCATCAAGGGACTTTATTAGTATTGTTTCATCGTACGACGACCTTCACGTCCTCTTTCTCCCTCTCGCTCTTTTACATTCCTCACCCAATCATTCCATCTTTTTCTCAAGCATCGTTTCGTCGTTCAGTCCGTAGAAAAACATTTTTCCCAAGTGCCACATTTTGCAAGAGACTTAAATTCAGCTCGCACCGAGCAGCTAAGATAATGTAAAAATAAATCTATATTAACGTGTCGAGATTCGTGTCCTTGTTTAGCTTAAAGGGTAGAAAAAGGTGGGGGAGAAGGTCGACGCGAAACGGGGGGTGGTTTCATCTAAGTGTGCCCTGTACGTCATTATCGCTAACGACCAAAACAAAACAGTCGCGCTTTCTTTGTACACGGCCATCTTGTTTTTGCTTCACTTATCTGATTTAATGAGACGAACTCTCTCTTTCTTAAAAATATAAAAAATTAAATAAAATAAAATGTATAGGCCGTTCTGGAAATAACTAGATTGTGTGACTTTGCAAGGGTCGTATTGACCGTTGGGTCCGAAATTACCATAAAATACTGGTTTGACCAGTTCTTGGGCCCCCTTGTCCAGTCGAAGAAACCCTTCGCCCCTATACAGTTACAAGACCCTAAGGGCGTCCGAAATAATATTATCGTTTTAAATCGGTCAGCTGGACTAGACATCACGTAGTGTCGAAAAATCTACAAATGCGTTTTTATTTTTTCTCCGGTGGTCTCGTGCAGACGATGGGGAGGCCCTTTTTTCTCATTATGACCAGTGGACAGATGGTCACGAGTGCGTGATTAAAGGGTCATTTGGACGACACGACATTTCACCAAAAAACAATTAAAACATTTATTTCATTGCAAATTGTGAATCAATTTTTAATTACAAGTTTCGGTTACCAAGTTGGCCATACAAATTATTTTTGAATTGGATTCGTACTTGACCCAATTTAACACATGTATAAAGCAAATCGGACAAGTGACAGATGGTATATAATTAAAATTTGCCTAATTAAAAAAAATTGTAAAAAACATAGATGGATAAGTAAACAAAATGAGTAAAAATAATTAAAAAAATGGGATATAAACAAAAAAAGATAAAAACTTTTTATGTAAAATAAAAAACTTAAAAAACAAGAA
>NW_025401041.1:4824037-4849984 GCF_015345945.1 Tribolium madens
ATCTTATAAAAAAATGGCGATTTTATAAATGTGTTTTTTATAACAATTTAGGAAACAAAGTAGTTATTTACTCTGAGGTTTCGTAATAAAAAATAAGACTTTAATGCCAAGGTGCATATTAATTTTTTTTCAGAATCGCAAATTTGGGCAAAATGCCATCCATGTAAGGTAAGATACCAGAAAGATGGAAAAAATCTTAAAAAAATTCTATTTATAAAAATTTCGAAGTTATAATTTTTTTTTAATTTTGCACTTTGACTATATATTTCTGTTGTAAAATAATTTTCCAAGTTTTTTTTTTTTGCTACAGACTAGTAGAAGAGGAAGAGAGAAGAGGAAAAAAGGAAGTTGTATCCTAAATTGTATTTCTGTTTAATGTTAATAAATAAATGTCAAAATTTTTTTACAGATAGAATTTTTTAAATATTTTTTCCATGATCCTGATATCTTATGTTATTTGAAATTTTTGGCTGGGGCGTAAGTTCCAGCGCATCCTGTACATACATTATACATAATCGTAGTATAATAAACCGTTTTAGCGCCGCTTTTAGACTCTTTACTGACGATTTTATGTAACTTTTGTGACGATTACGAAAAAATAAAATAAAGCAAATATTTTTTTTTTGATTTATTGTGTATTCAAGGCTGTTAAGAAGACCATAACGACCGGAAAAAATGTTAGAAGCCCCACAAAAAAGGACCTTAATCCTCCCACGGTCGTTATGGATCTTAACAGCACGTGGTATGTACAATGTTTTTTGTCGTATTATTTACCATATTAAAAAAAATATTTTCAAATTCTGAAAATGTCAATATTTGATGGTCAAAGTTGGGCCTTGGAACGAAAATAAATATATTTTATTGCAAATTTCAATTCAGTTTTTAATTACAAGTTTTGGTTACTAAGTTGGTCATAAAAATTATTGTTGATTTGTTTTCGTACTTGACCCAATTTACCACTTGTCACAGATGGTACATACCTATATGTGTAATTAAAATTTGCGTAATAAATACGTATAATGTTTACATTTACCACTTATTGTGTTCTTGTAAAAAAAATTGCAAGTTTTAAACTAATAGTAATAAATTTTAATAAAAATAAAAAAAACCATTTTGGACCACTCTGTATGGCTTAAGTAATAAAAAACAACAAAATAAAATATAAAAAAAGCAAAAACAAGAAAAACAAAAAATAGAAAAAACGTAATTAAACAAAGAAAGTAAAAATGAGAAACATAAACAAAAGTGAAAAAAATTCTTGTGTAAAGTAAGAAACAAAAAAAACAAGAAAATATCAATCGAAAACAAGGTAAAGTTATAGTATTTTTATCACTATTTGTTAAAAATCTTTTTTTGTTAAAACTGGCCATTTTTAAAAATTTGAGAAATAAAAATAAAAAGAGTAAGAATAAGAAACATAACCAAAGGCCAAAAAAATTCTAGTGTAAAGTAAGAAACAAAAAAACAAGAAAAATATCAATTGAAAACAAGTTGAAGTTTTATTATTTTTATCACAATTTGTTAAAAACCTTTTTTTGGTATTTTAAAGAATTTGAGAAATAAAAATAAAATTAAACAGGAAAAAATATGTTGAGTTTTTTTTGTATTTATTGTGCCTCAAGTTCCAAATCTGTTCACACTCTGTGTCATCATCACTCTCATTCCGTTGCACTTAACAAACCCAATTTGAAATTTTTTCGCAAATTACCCTTCGCAATAGTAATGAAAACCCGTTTTCGGCCGCCCTTTCCCACGGATAATTCGTGTCACCCCTTATCCGGAAGGTACCTAAAAATGTTTGGTAACCGGAAAGGGTCATTCACAAATGACCAGTCCATTGAAAAAACACGTTTGACCAGTCTTGGGCACCCTTATCCCCCCATCTCACCCTTTACACACACAGGTGACTCGATTGACCCTTTCTCAAGGATCACCCAGCTGGTAGGTCAGTAAATATGTGGAATTCGGATAGAGAACATCGAATAGTGATGCGGAAAAGTGGCCACCGCCGCCACCGTACACACATACGAGACATGAATGAAGTGGTGGCGGCGGTGGCGGCGGCGGCATCCGCCACCCCCGGCGAAAAAATCGACGAAATGATGGCAAAGTTGGCACGAGTGTCTTTAACGTGATCTGGAAAGTTTCGGAGAGCTGTTGGAAAGTGCGGATTAAAATGGGCGAGATAAAAACTTTTACAGAATTACGACGAACGGAAAGTTGGGGATGAGGGCGGGGCGAGAGAAGAATGAAGAATTGTTTTAATTGAAGGCGAGGAGATTGGAGAAGAGGGGCTTGGTAATAAAATTAATTAAAAATATTATTTATTACCCAAGACAATTTTCTTATCACTTGAGAAATAATAAATCAGAATGTTAATACTCTCATACAGCATAAAAAATGTAATTACGAATGTAATTATAAATCTAATCATCATTTCAGTAAAGCGCAAATAAATGATTGACTTTTTTACAAACTTTTTGCAAGCTTCTGTTCCGCTCTGTTACAGTAGTAAATAATTTAATTTTCAAATTTTGTCATAATTTTAATAAAGCACCAAAGTGTTTGTTTTTATTTTTATGAAATCTATTTAATTTGTTTTTTTTTAATATTCATCTTTCTATAACTATGTTTTTACAAACTCATGCTCCGCTTTGTTGTAATAGAATTTAGATTTACTTTTCGACCTTGAAAAAGGAATAAATTTAATCATAGTTTCAGCAAAGCGGCTAATCCATTTTTTGATTGATCTTATTTTTACCTTTTGTTTCGCTCGTCACAGTCATTAAATTTCATTTTCAATCTTAATAATTACAAAAATGTTATCACAATCACAAATTTAATAAAGCGGAAAAGTATTGTTTCTTTTTGTCTAATTCACTTTTTCTAATATTTATGTTTCTAAAATTGTGCTTTTTTAAAGCTTTTATTGTTCCGCTTTATTGTTATAGCAATTAGATTTCACAAGAAAATGAACAATTTTAATAAAGCGCAAAAGAGTTGATTTTTTTGTGCGCGCAAATAAATAATTGATTTTTTTTACGAACTTTTTTGCAAGTTTTGTTCCGATCTGGTCTATAAGAGCAGTAAACAATTTAATTTTAAATTTTGTCATCATTTTAATAAAGCGGCAAAGTGTTTTTTGATTTTTATTAAATCTGTTTAATTTGTTTTTTTTTAAGCTTTCTATAACTATGTTTTTTACAACTCATGCTCCGCTTTGTTGTAATACATAGAATTTAGATTTACTTTTCGACCTTGAAAAAGAAATAAATTTAATCATAGTTTCAGCAAAACTACTAATCCAATTTTTGATTCTTTTTTATAATTCTTTGCTTCGCTCTTCACAATCATTAAATTTCATTTTCAATCTTAATAATTACAAAAATCTGATCACAATTTTAATGAAGCGGAATAGAATTGTTTCTTATTATGTAATTAATTTTTATAATAATAATGTTTCTATAACTGTGCTACTTTTAAAGCTTTTATTGTTCCGCTTTATTGTTATAGGTAGCAACTAGATTTCACAAGAAAATGAATAATTTTAATAAAGCGCAAAAGAGTTGATTTTTTTGTGTTTAACTAAATTCCTTGTTATTTTTTTAGTATTCATCTTTTTATAGTTGTGTTGTGCTCCGCTCTATAGTAATTGAAAATCTAATCACAATTTCAGTGAAGCGCAAATAAATAATTAATTTTTTTACGAACTTTTTTGCAAGTTTTGTTCCGATCGGGTCTATAAGAGTAGTAAACACTTTAATTTTAAATTTTGTCATAATTTTAATAAAGCGGCAAAGTGTTTTTTGATTTTTATTAAATCTGTTTAATTTGTTTTTTAGCTTTCTATACTATGTTTACAAATTCATGCTCCGCTTTGTTGTAGATTTACTTTTCGACCTTGAAACAATGATAGTAAAGAAAATAAATCTAATCATAGCGCAAAAGAGTTAATTTATTCTTGTTTAATTCAATTTCTTGTTATTTTTTTAGTATTGATTTTTTTGTAATTGTGTCGTGCTCCACTCTATGATAATTATAAATCTAATCACAATTTCAGTAAATCGCAAATAAATGATTGACTTTTTTTCGAACGTTTTTGCAAACTTTTATTCCGCTCTGTTAGAGTAGTAAACAATTTAATTTTAAATTTTTTCACAATTATAATAAAACGCCAAAGTGTTTTTTGATTTTTATTTAATTTAGTTAATTTGTTTTTTTTAATGTTTATTTAATTATATTTTTTACAAACTTACCTATGCTCCGCTCTGTTGCAATAGATTTACTTCTTGACAGTAAAAGATATACATTTATTCATAGTTTCAACAAAGCGGCTAATCCAATATTTGATTGATCTAAAATTTTTCTTTTTTTAATCCTTTGCTTGGCTTTTTTCAGTTATTAAATTTTATTTTCATTCTCAATGATTACAAAAATCTTATCACAATTTTAATAAAGCGCAAGGAGTTGATTTATTTGTATTTAACTGAATTCCTTATTATTTATTTAGTTTTCATCTTTTTATAATTGTGTTGTGCTCCGCTCAGTTGTAATTGTAACTAGATTTACAACTTCAATAACCACAATAAAATGTATAAATAAGATCACAATTTAAATGAATCCAATTTTTTCTTCTTTTTAATATTCATCTTTCTGTAATTATTGTGCTTGTTAATAAGCGCTCCGCTCTATTGGAATAGAACCTAGAATTACTTTTCAACCTTGAATTAATCACAATAAAGTACATAAATCTATTCACAATTTCAACAACGCGCCTGTTTTTTGTTCTTTGAGTTTCAGTTTTTTAAAAAGTTTTTGTGTCGCTCCATTGCAATAGTTATCACATTTATTTTCGATTTTAGTAATGACAGTGAAATAACTAAATCTAAGCACAATTTCAGTAAAGCGCTAAAGAATTAAATTAAATATTTATTTTTCTGTAACTATACTTTTTCACAATCTACCTATTGGTTCGGTTTATTTCAACAGAAACTAAATGTAAATTTTTAATTTTAATTATATAAGGTGCGCCAAAATTCGCGCCTCAGAGAAAAAATGTTTAAAAAAATTTAAGTTATGAGAGTTTAAATTTTTCACTTTGACTCTACTTATTTCTGATAGAAGAGGAAACAAGGAAGCTATTTCCTAAATTGTAACTGTGTTTATTGTTATTTGTGGCTTTTATTGACAAAGTTGTTGAATTTTACAAAATAATTAAATAATTAAATAGACATAAAAAAATGTCAAATGTCAAAAAATATATGAGAAAATTATTTGACAGAATGTTCCTGGTATCTTATCTTATTTGAAATTTTTCTCTGAGGCGCGAGTTCTGACACACCCTGTATTTCTTTCTCTAATATAAAAGTAACAAGATTTACTTTTAGTACAGTAAGCTGCCTAAATCTGCTCACAATTTCAATAAAGCGCAAAAAGAGGAAAAAGCAAAAGAAAGTTTTTGAGTTTGTAAAACTGGTCGATTGGTTCGTCGTCAGGTCGCCATCTTAGAACCTTCGCCCTTCTCGCCTCACCCTTGCATTAATTTCGTTCCCTTTGTCTTTAATTTCAGTTTTAATTCCATGGCCGCCTCCACTTTTTACCCTCTTATTTCACCCTCGCTGTTTCGTTTTAACGTAGAGCGCGGCCTCCGCCCGTCCACCCTCTTTTCTAACGACCCTTTATTTCCTTTGAGTTTGAGTACTCTCAAGATGCCATTTTTACCAATTGCTCGATTTTTCTCAAAGTTTTAACAGATGTAATAAATTCCCGCCCGCCATCACCCACCGCTTTGAAGAAGAAGAAGCAAACTTAGTCATTATAAAGCCATAAAACATTTCAAACGTAATATTGGCTCAATATAGATAAGTAAAGTAATATAAAGTTTAGCTGGCAATTTAAAATTCGCCTCAGGCGTGGAACTTATCCAATTGGTCCTATCTCTGATAAAACACACAGAAGTAGAAATTATTTCGAATTTAAGAGGCACATTTCTCCGGAATTCAAACGATTTTCACAATCATGGCGCGAGCTGTTTCCGCCAGATTTCGCAAAAACAAAAACCGAACGCGGAATATGCAATGACAGATTCGAGGAATTTCATTCCGAATTCCATATTTAAGAAACTCAACAAACTTAATTAATAGCATTTTTCACAAAAACGCCACCACTACAACTGATTTTCGACAATCAATAAATACATTCATTTTCGAGACAAGCTGTATATCCAACTCATTGCTTGCTACCTAGTTTTTGAAGCTAAATAGTGGCAAATAAAAAAATACTTTATTAAAAAAACATTATGTTCTTGTATGTTGATTTTTTGATTCTTATATACATGGTGAATGATGAAAAACATTTGTGAATCACATTGTATATATTCGTGATGCATTAGTGTAGACAAACTTAATAAATAGCACTTTTGAATAAAATACCACGACTACGACCGGTGATCGTTAATCAATAAATACGCACTCATTTTCGGAACAAGCTGTATATTAAACTTTTTGCTTTTTATTTACATTTTCAGCCTAAATAGCACCTTTGAAAAAATAGTAATAAATATGAGTGCACTGACAAAAAAGTTGCTTTTTTCTTCAAAAACCTGTTTTTGTATGTTTTTTCTTTAATTTCCAAACTTATACAGGGTGAATAATAAAAAACATTAGATGCTTTATCTTGCTTATTTTTTCAACAATTTAAAAAAAACGACATGTTAAACAAAATCATTTTAAAAACACATTATTATCGCGTCGAGTTTGCTTTTTTAATAATCACACTGTATTTTTAATGGATTAGTATAGAAACACAATTAATAAATGGCACTTTTCTAAATACACTCATTTTCGAAACAAGCTGTATATCCAACAGATTGTTTGCTACCTAATTTTTGAAGCTAAATAGTCGCAAATTAAAAAATACTATGACGTTGCTTGTTTCTTAATTAAAAAAAAAACATTATGTTCTTGTATGTTAATTTTTTTTGATTTTTATATGTATAGGTACAGAGTGAATGACGAAAAACATTTCTAAGTCACACTGTATATATTTTTAATGCAATAGTATAGAAACAAACTTAAAAAACAGCACTTTTGATCAAAATGCCAGGACTATGATCGGTGATCGATAATCAATAGATACACTCATTTTTGGAACAAGCTGTATACTAAACTGCTTGCTTGTTATTTGCAGTTTTTAGCCTAAATAGCCACAATTTGAACAAATAGTAATAAATATGAGCGCACTGACCAAAAATTTGCTTTTTTTCTTTAAAAATCTGTTTTGTATGTTTTTTTTTAATTAATAATGTCAAATAAAATCATTTTTAAAACAATATTATCGCGTCCAGTTTGTTTCTTTTTTTTTTGGAAATCACACTGTATACAGGGTGCGCCAGAACTCGTGCTCCAGAGAAAAATGCCATATAAGGTAAAATGCCAAGAACATGGAAAAAATGTAAAAAAAAAAATTTCTATAAAAATTTCGAAGTTATGAGAGTTTAAAATTTACACCTTGACTCTATTTATTTCTCTTGAAAAAATAATTTTTTAAGTTTTTTTGGTACAGTCTATTAGAAGAGGAAACAAAAAAGCTGTATCCTAAATTGTAACTCTGTTCAATGTTATTTGTGGCTTTTAGTGGCAAAATTTTTGTATCTTTACTAAATAATTGTAAAAAAAACATATACAAGATTATCAGTATCATTAGATAGACATAAAAAAATGTCAAATATTAAAAAATAAAAGTCAAGATTTTTTGACAGATTTTTTAAACATTTTTTTCATGTTCCTGGGGTATCTTATCTTACATGAAATTTTTCTCTGGGGCGCGAGTTCTGACACACAATTGAAAAAATAGTTAAATGTGAGTCATGTGACTGAACTAACTTAAAAGTTGCTTTTTTCTTCATTCAATTTTTTTTGTATGTTGATTTTTTTATGTCTGTTACCTACACGATGAATGACAAAAAACATTTGACGTTAGGAATATCTTGCTTACTTTTTATTCAATTTTAAATTTTAAATTTTCTACAAAGTTAGATACATTATAAGACAATATTCAGATATTTAATAATTTAATAATAATTTTAGAAGTGACAATTGAAAAAAAACACTTTTGTCTTACTGTCAAAAATTTAGTTTATGTTAAAATATGTTTCAATAAATCAAATATTAATAAGCTTTTGAACATTTTCTGAAAGACATCCTGTATATCGGTCAACAAAAATGTCCAAAATGTAAATTATCTCACAAATTTAGATAAAAGCAAAAAATTTTCATATAATTTAACAAGTTAGAAACATTTTAAATCTACTTTGGCACACGAAAACAAATATAAATTTTTGTAAAATTATAGTGTCCCAGAAATCGCAAATGTGAAAAAAATGCCAAGTAATACAAGACACCAGAAACACGGAAATAATATTTAAAAACTTTAAAAACTGTCTCCTCAATTGAAACTATGTTTAAGGTTATTTGTGGCTTTTATTGCTAAATAATTATGAAAAGTTCTGAGACAAGCGTATTTCCAATTATTTTTTTCGTTAATTTAAATATTTTTTGAGTAAGAAAGTGAGTGAAAACTTTAATTATACTTGTCATTCTCTCCGAAATTAGAAAGTAATTAAATCGTGTGTTAAATATTTGATAAATTGGGATCGCATGTTATTGTATTATCATTTATGAAAAATGGTACAGCTGTATAATTTCACATCAATAATATCAATAATAGACTGAATTCCTTTGGAAAATTATGGGTTCTCAATAGTGGAAATTACAGTTTGATTTTCTTTTAGAAAATCCGGGAAATGCTCTCCCTGTCCAGCCCTCGCGGGACTGCGCCATATTTGATGACGTCATAACTGTTTGATAAGATAAGAACGTCTTAAGACTTAAACAGAGTCGTTAAGTTTTACAGCGTCATTCAGCGATATGATGTGAGGTGGCGGCTGTAAAAATCTTAATTATCGTCCTCGCCCTCGTGAGGCAGGCAGGAAGAGAGAGACTTTGAAAAATTCTACAAACAATGGACGAGACGAACGCCGAGTTTGTCTAGAGAAAGGACGTAAAGAAAATCGGTAATAAAACAGCGAGAAACTTTAAATTGGCGTTTCTTCCTTCAGCTCAAAGAAGCTCGTTTTATACGTTGGTAATTTATAATGAATAAAATTTGAATTCGAGTTAATTGCTAGTCTTGATGGATTTTCTAGCGAGGCGGACATTTTCTCCGGGTTTTCTCGAGGGGTGAATACATTTTATAAATTATATCGCGGGGGTTTTAAGAACGCCATTTGGGTTTTATCGATTTTTAATGGCGGCACTTTTTACGGGGGGGATGAGAGGATACGTCTAATACACGCACAAGAACACCAAACGCGGTTTTCATGGCCGCATAACCAAACAATTTTTCTAACACAATTTTCGTTTCCAAATGAGTAAACAATTTTTTCAAAAAAATCTTAATTATTTACAAATGTCACTAAAAATACTTAAATTCATACAAAACAGTCACAAGTTGAACTTGAAAAATTTTTACGTTACATATACAGGGTGCCCTAGACAACAAAAAAAAAATGTTGAAAAAAATCTATCTCTAAAAATTCCGAAGTTATAAGAGTTTAAATTTTGCACTTTTTCTCTATTTATTTCTGTTGGAAAAATAATTTTCGATTTTTTTTGCTACAGGCTATTAGAAGAGGAAACAAAGAAGCTGTGTCCTAAATTGTAATTCTGTTTAGTGTTATTTGTTGCTTTTATTGACAAAATTTTTGTACCTTTAGAAAATAATAATAAAAAGATAATAAGATAATAATAAGATAATCAGTATTTAAAAAAATGTCAAATGTCAAAAAATAAATGGCAAAATTTTTTGACAGATAGAATTTTTTAAACATTTTTTCAGTACTCTGGGGGACTATACCCAATTAATTACTCCCTTTCAACGAAGTGCGCAATATTTTGAACACCCCGTATATAAAATTTTTATTTTATATAAAAGTACAGTGTCTCAAATTTAATACAAATTTGAATCGTCAAAATTTAACTAAACATTGTAAACAAAAACGTAAGAAAAGCTTCAAAATGAAAAGGTGAAGCGAAGCCGAAGATGGTATTTACTTTTCAGTCCAATTTTCTAGTTACAAAAAATTTCAATCATTTTGCAGATATAGTAACCAAAAAATTCTACTATACCTAGTATCACCAACTTAGCAATAAAAAAAATCTTCTCGTTGTTATGGTAACAAACTGTTATTTTACATAACAACTAATAAAAAAACACGAACACTTGCCAAATAATTATAAAATATTTTTAGGAATCAAAAATAAGATTTTGCAAAAAATAATACGTGTCTATAGAGTACGTTTTATTTGTAGTAAGATTGAGAAAAATATTTTATAAAACCTATTATGTATTTATTTAAGTATACAGAATGTCTTCTAAATTCTTATAAACAGTAAAAAAATAGTTCTAGTTAGCTGAAAAAAAACCCTAAAATTTATGATTTAGAAAATAAAAAAGTGTGAAATGATAGGGAGCGAGACAGCCGAGGCTAGTATTAAATTTACAGCGTTGCATTATTCTAATTTTTTGATTACAAGACAAGAAATCTGAATCACCCTGTATAATAATAGTAAAATCGTAGTAACACCACCTTAGCAACCAAAAAACCTAGTCGTTGCTATGGTAACAAACTGTTATTTTACATAGCAACCAATGAAAAAAAAACACGAAAGAACATGATTTTAAAGTATTTTTAGCAATCAAATTGTTAAAAAATATGATTTTGCAAAAAATTATAAGTTTCTATTTGTTGTAAGATTGAGAAAATAATTATATAATACCTATTATTATGTATCTATCTATTTAAGTAAACAGAGTGTCTTCTAAATTCTTATAAGCAGTAAAAAAATAGTTCCAGTTAACTGAAAGAAACCTAAAATTTAGAAAATAAAAAAGTATGAAATGAAAGACAAGAAATCTGATTCACTCTATATAATAATCTAAAAAATCGTAGTAACACCACTTTAGCAACCAAAATACCTAGTTGTTGCTATGTTAACAAACTGTTATTTTTACATAGCAACCAATGAAACAACACTTGCCATAATTTCTAGCAATTCCATTAATCTCAAACTGTCAAAAAATATAATTTTGTAAAAAATAATAAATGTCTACATATAGATTATGTTTTATTTAAAAAATTTAAAAATATATTTAATACAGTGTTCTATAAATTGTTATAAACAATAACCGAAAGACCTTTAACTCTGGAATTAGTTGTACTTACAAATTTTTGGATTTTAATCGAAATTGTTTGGAAATAATTGGAATTTTAAAAGTTATTTTTGAATTGGTTGGAATTACTGAAGTTATTTGTAAATTACTGCAATTTATCTGGAATTACTAGAATTCTTTTTGGAATTATCGAAGATAATTAAATTAATTTGGAATTACGTAATTAAATTAAAAATAAGAAAATTAAGTTATAATTAATTTAAAAACAATGGAATTGACATGGATTATTGTAATTACTAGAATTTCGGTAAAATTTTTTGGAATTATTAAAATTTTTGTAATTTTTATAACCATTTTTTTTAATTAACAGTTCCTCGATATAACAAAATTAGTTCTACTTTAGTCAAAAAACCTAATATTTATGATTCAGAATAAAATAAGCGCAAAATAAAAAGCTAGCCGAGGCGAAGCCGAGGCTAGTAATCAGCCTACCCTTGCATTATTCAATTTTTTGCGTGAAAAAACTAATTTTCCGCATTTCCTGCTCCCAAATTCTTGCCGAATTGTTGGTAAAAGTGTGAAAAATCCCCGCCCCGTTCCCGTTTTGCTATTTAACTTTGTGAAAAGTTCCCGCAGTTATTTCTTATTTAAGCCCGGGCCGAAACGAGTCGAGAGCAGCGGAAATTCGCTTGTTTTTAACGACATCAAACCATATTGGGGTAAAATTAAAACGTAATTTGGTTTTTGGCCTAAAACTTGCGTCGACTTTTCTCCAAATTAAGTTTCGAATTTTTCTCCCGTCTCTCTCACTCAAACGTAATGTTTAAATCATCAGTAAAGTTGAAAAATCCACAAACGAAGCGCCGAAACGAGAGGGCGGAGAATATTGCTTTAATTTCTGCGGAAATTCGAGGCGAATAAGAAGAAAACTGCGAAGTATTTCCATAAAATCCCCCGAGAAATCTAAATAAATAGAAGTCAGTCTTTGTTATACCAACCATAAAGGTCAAATTTCTAACGGAATCGCACCAAAGTAGACCTTAAGGCGAGTTATAAAGAAATTTGTAGAGAATAATATAAGATTCTCGACTCAAATTAAAGAGTACAGTTGTGCGAAAATGTTTGCATTGCTGATTCATCCATTCAAGAAAAAATTAAGTCGGTAGAAATAAAAGAAAAAAAAATTAAAGATGTTTTGGTTTATAAGACGGTTTTGCATCTCGCCTCAATCCTCGATCAATTTTCCCCGATTAAATCTGCGTTAAAGACGCGCGACATCAAAGCGTGCCTTGACAAACTCACCCTTTCGCAAAATCCCGCCCTTAATTAGTTGAATTTTTCTCGAATTTTTCGCCTATATTCACGTCGTTCCGCCATAATTTATTCTCTAAATAATACAAAACATTTAAACTAGAAACGGAAGAGAACGTACTTCCATTGTTGCGGATATGTGGTTATTGTTCCGCGGCCACAATTGTGCCAACCTTACAACTTACATATACATACCGAAAACACAGGAAGTAGGGAAGAAATACTGGTCCTGGGATCAAGTCTTTGCTGAAAGAAAACAAAAAAAAAACACAATTAATTAAACCGCAACAGCAACAGACAGTTATTAATTGTGCGAATTAATAATAAATTAAATAATTAATTAAGCGAAAAATTCGGGTGGATTATTAATTTTTAATTGGAGGCGGGCGCCATCACGACTCGAGTTCCGCTCCAAGCGACGAAGTCATTTAAAATTAAGATTAATTACACGACTGTTTTTCATCGCATACTGTATATATATACACGTACTTTAAATTATTTCCAAGCTGACGTTTCGTTATTTAACTTCATACTTTTAACAACTTCCAAACGGCAATTTCTTATTTAAGAGGGAGAAAAGGCGATCCTCGCTACCACGCGCGGCCAACTACGATTCATCTCAAACCAGACGTTTACAGCACTGTGAAAGCATTTGTGGCAAAAATTATGACTTTTGGACCACCTGTAGATAAAAAAATGTATTTTTTTCAACTAAACTTGTAATAATAAAAAATACAAACTATATCCGGCTCAATAAAATGGCTAAAGTAGGTATATCAATTTTGTTATTTTAAAAATAAAGCTGTTTTTTTTTTAAATTGCAAAAATAAAAATACGCACGCCACTGGTAAGAGTAGAAATAAAGTAATTGCCGAAAAATAAGCGGATCACAAATCTTGTAAAATTTTCTAAAAGTAACTCAAATAGTTTCGTAAATACAAAAAAAGTTTTGATTTTTATTCTAAACTTTATCACCCTGTATATCCAAAACGAAGCTTTATAAGACTATAGATTATTTGACAAATTAGTGTTATTTTTCGATTTTTAGGAATATAAAAAAACACCCTATATAGAGTCCGTTTCGGATAAACCTCACATTAGAAATATTGCGAGTTCTGACAATGATATTTATGTATAAAATTGCATACAGCTCCGGTCTTCTGTAGCTCAGTTATTATTCAAGTAGGAATTTTGATATTTTGAAGAATTTTTTTAAGTTATTCAACTTTTAACAATCTTCGGCATTTTTTTAACTTTTCGACTGCAATTACATTAAAAAAATGTTATAGTCTTAAAGTTCGTACTTTCTTCTTTAGAGTGGTAAAAAAATCTTATCTTTTTATACCTATAATAAATTTTTAAAAAGAGAATGTTTTCGCCAAAAAAAACTTAATTCAAAAAGTAAGCAAAATCGACTAATAGAAGTTTTGCTAAAAACATTGAAATTAAAAGCTACATTCAGCAATGCCAAGAATCATATGGTGTTTTATTTAAGAATAAAATTGTATTTTAACTTATTTTTGGGCCATCCTGTATAATCAACAATATTTTCCTGAAATGCCCTCTAGAATATAAATGAAGTCTACAAGATATCAAAATTTCCACTTAAATAATAACTGAGCTACAGAAGACCGGAGTTGAGTTGAATCACCCAGTATAACTATAATCGGTTAGATTCTGTTTAATGAAAATTTTTTCAATATGGTGATATTTCCGGTTATACAAGAAGTAAACTGGCTGTTGTTGAGATTTTTAGATTTTTTTCTAAAATTTTTGAATTTGAACCTGCCTTTTCAAAAATCGATAACTTTGAAATTTTTAACTATTATGATATCGTATATTTGAGCATTTAAAAGAGAAAGTTTTGATGTTCCTTTTGGTGAAGTCATGATTTAAAAAAATGATTAACAAACCTCCAAAATTTATTAAATAAATACTCAAATTTCTTGCAATGTAAAAAAGTCATAACTGAAAAACCATTAAATTTAGGTATAGAAAATGTTGATAGAAATCGAT
Source organism: Tribolium madens (assembly GCF_015345945.1). NCBI lineage: Eukaryota > Metazoa > Arthropoda > Insecta > Coleoptera > Tenebrionidae > Tribolium > Tribolium madens. The sequence goes on from NW_025401041.1 coordinate 4,838,597, forward strand.
GCAAAATTACATTTTCGATGATTTAGTAAAAAAATTAAGGCGTTTTATTTGAAAAAAATGAGTTATGGATATTTGAAGTTTCTCAAAGGTAACCTTAAATTTTGAAAGTTTGGTAATTAATCTATTAAATATGAATATACTACAAGAATGATCTAACTTTTCTTTTTCATATGTCTTAATACGATTTCAAAATAATAAAAAATGGCAGAGTTATCAATTTTTAAAGAGAAAAATGCAAATCCAAAAGAATTTAAAAAAGTCAAAATATTTCGAAAGCGGGATAAAAAAAAGCTGATAAAAACTCAAAATCACTCAACTAATCAAAAAACGCAATAAAAAACATAGCTTTCTATTTAAAATAACAAAGTTAATACTCACTTCCGGTATAACCGGAAAATATTTTCATTGAGCAGCACCTTACCGATTATAGCCATTTGCAAATTTTTAGATAAATATCATTATCAGAACTCACAATACTTCTAATGTGAGTTTAGTCGGAACATCCTGTATAAACATTAATTCTTTAAATAATAATAAAAAAAATAAAACAAGATCAGATAAACAAAAAAATTAAGAAATAAAAATATAGAAGTGTTTTTGAGCAATAAATTTTAAAAAATCTCATATACAGGATTCTTCAAAAAGTGATGCACCAACTCGGTGAAATACTGTTAAGAAGCATTTGCAGATGTTGAAAAAATTCTTGAGATCATATTTTACAAAATCTGAAGCTGTGAATTTATTTTGTTAGGTTTTTAAATTGGCATTATTTTCTCAATTGTCTTTGTACAGTCAACGGATTTGAATATGACGTGTTTATAAAGCGAAACCCTGCGCTTATTGAATTGAATTTTTTATTATATCCAACAACTTGGGACATCCTGAATATAAATAAACAAAAGTTAAGCAGGAAAAAGATAAAAAGTGCTAAAAAAAGTTTTGTATATTTTATTTTTTGGAGGAAATGTTTGTGAATATAAATTCTTGTGTTGATTAATACCTCATCTGAATCCTCTTTAATTCGCGTTGGTCGTATTTATTCCAGGCGACCGGTCGTAAGAGCTCCCCTCTTTTTAATTTCGTAATTCGTAATTTAAAACATCTCCGCTTTTGCAATTACTTTATGTAGTATAAGCGCGTTCTGTATTCCATCCCGGAGAAAATTCTACCACTCGTCTGTCTTCTAAAGCGTACAAAAGCAAACTTGCGAATTTCTAATTTTAACAAATATTCATTCATTTTAATTAAAATTTAATCAACCCCTTCGTGAGTTTGCAATTAAACTCTTAAAATCCTGATTAAGGATTTTTTTCTTCCCCCCTCTGTATATGTGTCGAATAGGTCAGCGCTTGGCTTAGGTCAGTGAGCCACATATGGTCCCAACACACACATCCCTCTCGATCGATGTAATAAGAAATCGAGTTGGCGTGGGAAAACAAGGGGTGTGTTTTAAAAATTGTGGAGGGGGAGCAACGAATAAAAAAACTATTCCGGTTTGTGACGCGTTAGGGCGAATAAGAACGCAGTTTTCTGCCCCTCTTTCGGATTTCTTTCGTTCGTCTCTTTCTCCCTTTCTTTTCTGTCCAATTAGGTGGCACCCTTATCGACGTTTCGCTCCAAAACGCGACATCTCTCTCTCTCACACTGTCCAATTTTTATTTCGATTCGTTTTTAAATTGGCCAAGTTTTTGTAAAGAGACGACGTGATTGGTGTTAAAACGCGATTGGTGAATTTTTTTCCACGTTTTTCAATTGTCGACTGCAAATAAGCGACTTTGTAAAGCCATTACCAACTTACCAAAGTGATTTAGAGCCGTTGTAAAAAGCTCCAGCTTAATTTTCTCATTATGTAAATAAGGCCCGGCGCGAGCTTTTTACTTTTGACTTCATTTACATAAAATAATAAGTATTAAGAAGGCGACAGCTTTAATAATTTCAACGCAAAGTTTATTCATTAAAAGAGGAAAAAATCGCAAGCGTAGCTACTCTACGCTTTTTGGTAATTTAATTAAAACGTGACGTCTTTGCAAAAAATTGCGTTTGTTTTATATTAATTAAATTATTAATACACTAATTTAAAGTTTAATTTAAATTGAGTTTTGTTTCGAAACTCGTTTAACTTAAGAAAAGTAAGGAAAAGCTCATCTGCTGCTCCTTTCACTAAGTATAATGTTAATTTAAATATCGAAAGCGCTATTTCAACTTTCAGAAATAATTAATTAAGGCCGAAACCGATGTTGTTTCAACAAAATACAAATGACGCATTTATAAGACTTCTAATTAAATTGCCTTGTTACCAAATTTAACAAAAATTATTAATTAATTATTAATTTTTAATATACAAGGTGGGTCAACTTTTATAAATTCTCCTTTATCTCAGACTAAAGACGTCAAAAATACAAGTAAATACGAGATGTTAAACTTGATATTGAATCTAGATTCAATAGATTACCTACTCTAAATTTAAAAAACTAAAAAAATATTACAACACAAAAAATTCATTGACGTCTTAGTCATATATATATATTATGTTAATAAATTTCCGTTTACTAATAAACATTGTTGCCAGATGTGCTTTCTAATATTTACCTACATTTTTTTATGAACGGTGAAAAATTAATGTTGTTCTATAAGCTAACTTTTTGAGACATCTTGTATAATGGAACAACAACAGTCTAGAGGTTAATTCTAAATAAGATTTTTTTTATTTTACGTGAAAAATTTTTAATTACTATATAAAATTACTTATGAGAGAAATATAATTAATAAAGTAAAATTTCTTCTGCTTTGTTCGATTTATTAAAAAATAAGTAAATACAATAAAATAAAATGCACTATTTCAATTTTTAGAACTAGGTAGGCAATAGAAATAATTAGTGATTAAATTTTTTAAGTGTACAGGGTGTCTTTTAAATAATTTTTTTTTCTCATAAACAGTGTTGCCAGACCATAATTTTTAATAGGCTCGGCGAGGTGTCAAATATAAGATTAATAATTTTCAATTCGATGGTTCGTTCACAATTAAACTTTTATGACTAACTATGACGTCAAATTAAAAAAAAAAAAAACTTAAGATTTAGCCGAGGGTTTGTTTTACTTTATTAATTTGTTTATGTCTGGGAAATAAAATTAAAAAAGTATTTTTTTTCTGCTATTTCATTTTTTAGAAGTAGATAGGCAATTGACATAACTAGTGATTAATTTTTTTAATATACAGGGTGTCATATTTATTATATTCATTGAGTCTTTTAAATACATTTTTTTAATTTTTACCCATAAACAGTGTTGCCAAATTTGCTTTCTAATGTCAACCTAATTTTTTTATGAGCGGTAAAGACTTCGTATAAAGCTAACTTTTTGAAATATCCTGTATAATGATTAGCAACAGTCGTCACTCACTGACTAGAAGTTAATTGTAAATAACAACTTTTTTTTTTTAATTTCGCATCTTAGTTGGTGGTGACTGAATTTGTTGTGAACGGACCATAATTTTTAATAGGCTCAGCAAGGTGTCAAATATAAGATTAATAATTTTCAATTCGATGGTTCGTTCAAAATTAAACTTTTATGACTAACTATGACGTCAAATTAGAAAAAAAAACTTAAGATTTAGCCGAGGCGAAGCCGAGTTTTTCGTTTTACTGTATTAATTTGTTTATGTCTGGGAAATAAAATTAAAAAAGTAATTTTTTTCTGCTATTTCAATTTTTAGAAGTAGATAGGCAATTGAAATAATTAGTGATTCATTTTTTTAATATACAGGGTGTCATATTTATTATATTCATTGTGAGTATTTTCATTTTTTTTTAATTTTTACTCATAAACAGTGTTGCCAGATTTACTTGCTAATGTCTACCTAATTTTTTTATGAGCGATAAAAACTTCGTATAAAGCTAACTTTTTGAAATATTCTGTACTTATAATGTTTAGCAAAAGTCGTCACTCTCTGACTAGACGTTAATTGTAAATAATAACATTTTTTTTTTAATTTTGCATCTTAGTTAGTAATGACTGAATTTGTTGTGAACAAACCATAATTTTTAATAGGCTCGGCGAGGTGTAAAAAATGAGATGAATAATTTTCAATTTGATGGTTCATTCACAATTAAACTTTAAAGGTTAACTATGACGCAAAATTAAAATTAATTATAAAATCTAGCCAAGGCGAAGCCGAGTTTTTCTCTGTACTACATTAAATTGCTTATGCCTGGGAATGGAACTAAAAAAGTATTTATTTTCTGATTTGTTTAATTTATTAAAAAATTAAGTAAATAAAATAAAACCAAATACCTACGCTGTCTCAACTTTCAGAAGTAGTTTGGCAATGAAAAGTAATTAGTGATTATTTTTTTTAGTATACAGGGAGTGTCAAGGTTTATACATTAAACTTTCATTTTGACACAATCCAAAAAAATATTATTCTTATAATCGAAAATAGACGTAAATAACATGAAATTGTTATGTTTTTCAACACGGATAAATACAGGGTGTTTTTTAAATATAGTTCAAAATTATTTGATTTTGCATGACTTAATTTCCATTTATTTTTTCTAAACAGTGTTGCCAGATCTTCTCTTCAAATACTTATACTGACATACTCACATTTTTATAAATTGTGAACGAGTAATCTCATTGTTCTATGACATTTCTTATGAAGTAATGTGTACCTATGTATGATGTATACAACAATGTTTTAAAACATCCTATATAGTAAAAAATTAGTAAAAATTGTCATGAAATGATTGAATATTAGTTCCAGATACCTAATTTTTTTTATCTTACGTAGACACAGAAATAATAATAACTTGTAAAAAAGTGAAAATTTAGCCGAGGCGAAGCCGAGGCTGGTCGTTACTTTGACCACTCATTAAAAATTTTATGACAAAAAAATTAAAATAAATAATAATAAGAAATAATTTTAAAATGTTATTTTTTGAAAATTTTTTGAAGAAAAAGTTTAGCGAATAAAAAACAAACTCTAAAACGTTTTTTTCCATACATAAGCATACATAAAAATGTCATGCAATACAAAAAAAATTGTTATTGTTTAATTAATTTTTTTTCAGGTTTTTCATCTCTAATTTTCGTCCCCTCCTCCTCGCGTTTCTTCGACCAAATCACGGAACTGTCGTCGCCATCATATTGGTACAAAAGGATAATAAGAATGTTGTCCTGGGAACGACGTCCGTTGACAAAAATCAATAAATCCGCTCGAAATCCATTTACAATTTAAATTCGCTGCTGGCGTCTCCACCTCCTCCTCATCCACGGCCTGTGCAAGAGCCTCTGCGAGGAAAGAAAAGAAGAGAGAAGTGACAAATTAAGACTAAGACATTTTGAGACGTCTTAATCTTAATTCTAAGATAAATTAGTCCTGGAAATACTTTCATTAATCTAGATCAACTTATCCCAGCTATCTAAGACTTGCCATTTAAATTGGAGATGGTGAACAAGGGGGGCTCGAGTTTTGTTTATTTATTTTTTTTTTACAAATAAATTAAACGTTGAAGTGGTGGAGGAGAAATGGAGACGTGAATGCGTGATGGATGGAGTGAAACTGACTCAGCAATAAAAATTTCGAAATCAACGAGTTTTATTCACCCCAACCCCAAAATTAAGAAAAACATTGCATTGCATTACTATTATTATTACAATTATGGTTTAATTAATGTAAATTATTTGCAATATTTGTTTCAATCATAATAAAAAACTACCAATATTAATTTTGACGATATTGATTAGTACTTGAATAGTAATTTGAATTAATAAATAATTACGCACATCAGCTAATTATGCCCGAATAACAGCATTCTTGATAAAGTCGAACCAAATCAATTAAAAAAAAATAAAACTAAACTAATTACTTCGTCACCAAAACAACTCAATTATTAGAAATATTGACCATTTTAGCTTAATTAGATTAATTAATAACCTCTTAATTGCGGTTAATATGCTTGCTTTATTATTCATCAAATGTTTATCTAATATTTAATTAATTTAATTAAGCAACTTTACACTTATTATAATGGGTGTTTCCTTTTTATTAATCACTATTTTGACCAATCATAATTCGTATAAAATCAGCAAACAAGAACATTTAATGAAGATGTCATCATACGCATCGGAATCAAGTAGGCTAGTCTATTATGCATAATAAACACACACGACACGTGCCCAATGCAAGATAATTGGCACATACAAGGTGAACCATAAAAAAATCTAATTTGGTTTCTTTTTCAAAATATTAAATAACAATTTCTTTCTAACAACTTTTATATTTATTTCTAAGTTCATGCCTAGCCAAGGCGTAGCCGAGTAATTATTTTTTATTTATATTTAGTTCAAATTTATAATAATCCACAATAAAATTATGTGATTTTGATTCATGTTTTCTTTAATTTGCATTTATTTGAATAATACATACCAGGTGAATAAAAAGTATAGAACCAAACGTTTTTCGCTTAAATTATTTATTTTTTGGATAAACTAATTAATGAATGATAAAGTAGGTACTATAAAAATGTGGTATTTTACCAAGAATACAATTTTTTCGAAATTCTCTTTTGTTTTTAAGTTCTACAAAAAAAATTATTTTTTCAAATGGCAACCCACCATAAAACCATTTTTCTCATAAAGGTTATGATCCAAGGATTACAACTATCTCACTTTATATTTTTCAATTTTTTTTTACATAAATTGCAATTTTGACAAAAAAATCGCATAATTCAAAAACAAAATCAAATTTCGTACTCGAAATACGATCACATTTTTTATATTTCTTTAATTTATACGAATTATTATTTTCTGGAGATAAATGATTAAAAAAAACCCGCTTGGTTCCATACTTTATATTCACCCTGTATATGACTAACTACTAAACCTATTTTCTTTAATTTTTCTCTACTACTTATTTTGAGTAGCAAACATAATTTTAAATATGTTAGGTGGCTTTCTTAAATTTAAATCTTTTTTCTTTTTCTTCTTTTTTTTTTCATTCATAAAATAATCACTGCTATATTCGTACTACAGGATGCTTTAAAATTGGTGTAATTCACAACTTACAGCGAAAACATTTTAGCATTCCGCTTTGTTGCAAATGTATAAAAAAAGTTCTAATTAATTTGCTTTTTAACACTTTGTCAGAATTTCATTAATAATCCGGTTTAAATCACTAACCGAGGCAAAGCCGAGCAAAATTATTTAAAAATATTTATTACAAAAGTAATAATAATTAACCAATAGAAAAAAAAACTAATTAGATCATTCATTTTATAAAGCTGTTTTTGTTTTTTTGTAGCTTTTTTGGTTTTCAGTCGGTTAAATTTGTTATACAGGGTGATTCAAAAATATCGGACCAACTCTCGAATGGTGATAGAAGACTTTCAACTAAGCATTAAAATGAATTCATTTGTTTCAAGCGTTTAAAAAAAATACAAAACTGTTATAATTTCCATATTATCATGTAAGCATCTTAGTTCTTTTGTTTCCAACGTTGTCAGATTTAATTTGTTATTGAATTTGCTAGTTTGTTCAATGTTTTTACTCGTAAAACACAGATTAGTGATTTTTTTCAACAACATCTGCCGTTTCCACCAACTAAATTCAAAATTACATAATTTGAAGGGTCAAAAATTTAACCCAAAATCTAATCTTTGAAGAGCAATATTTCGTGAAAAAAGGCCCAAATAATTTTTTGTCATGAAAACTTTTAACTCAGTTAGACGTCCTTCATCACCACCCAAGAGATGGTCCGACACTTTTGATTCACCCTGTATAAAATTAATAATTAATTTAAGATAAAATAAATAAAATCTGAAAAGCATTTTCATACATTTCTTTTGTATTATCAAAAATAAAAATACTTTTTAAGTCGTTGGTTGTATATGACTAGCCGAGGCGAAGCCGAGGCTAGTACTTATGACCTAATTAGATAAATTACATAAAAAATTGCAAAAACTGCTATATCTGTATTTTTCATAAATGACTTGCTACTTCTGATACAGGGTGTTTTAAAATTGGCGTTATTGAAAAAAAGACTCGAAATTATTAATAATCCGTGTCGGCTTATTAGAATATAACAGCGCTAATCCCGGGAAGCCTCGCACTCATTCGAATACCTCATGAAAATGTTTGACATGGGGATTAATCGATTCTACATGTGTCAACTTGTGTATAAAGTAAGTAAACTTTAACCACGCTCTCTAATTCCATTCATCGCCTTCCTCTAATCTCCTATTTAGCGCGAAAAACGTCGAAATGTAATTAAATTAGTGTGTTTTTTGTTTGTTTATAAAAATTGCTAAATTCGTATTCATGTACAGGGTGCTGCATTTTGGCTGTCCGAATAGGGAATCTCCGAAACTAAGAGGTTTAGCCAAAAACGAGTGATACATTTTGGGGCTCATTTTTTGAGAAAATAATACTAGTTAAAACCGCATCCCGCTATCGTCTTTTGTTTTCGACTTACAGACAAAAGTTGACATTTTGACGAAATCTAAAAAAAATTATATCTTCGTTATTATAGAAGATACGGATTTGAAATAAAGACATTATACAGGCACTTTTTTACGTAGAATTTAATAATGTAGTTACAATTTTTTTCAGTTATTAGTTTAGCCGTAATAAGATAAACTTGTATTTTTTTAAATGGAAATCATAGGCGGCTATGGCAATTTTGAAAAGCTTATTTTTTTCTGCTCAAAAAATATATATTTGTAACAAAATATTTTTTTATAACTATACGTAAAAAGTGAAATACATATTTTGTGTGATAATAGTTGGCCATGGAAAAACTATTTCACTCCAAATGTGTAAATAATAATGAAGAAGAGTTTTGTGAACTGTAAAATAGATGAAAAAATATATAAAATATAAAGATTTAAAAAATACGATACGGTAGAAGCATTGAACAAATATCCGAGCGCCTCAGAACAAAATTATTACATATTTTTAAAAAATCCAAAAATAGGAAAAACAAATGTGTCAACAGTCAACACAATTAGAAAAAACATTTTTTTGATGATCTAATGGAGGTAGGATAACGTTCCACATACAGGGTGCGCCAGAACTCGCGCCCCAGAGAAAATTTTCAAGTAAGGTAAGATACCAGGAACATGAAAAAAATGTTTAAAAAATTCTATCTGTCAAAAAATTTTGACATTTATTTTTTGACATTTGACATTTTTTTATATCTATTTAATGATATTGATGATCTTGTATATGTTTTTTTTACAATTATTTAGTAAAGGGACAAAAATTTTGCCAATAAAAGCCACAAATAACATTGAACAGAGTTACAGTTTAGGGTACAGCTTCCTTGTTTTCTCTTTTAATAGCCTATAGCAAAAAAACTTTGAAAATTATTTTTCCAACAGAAATAAATAGTGTCAAAGTGCAAACTTTAAACCCTCATAACTTCGAAATTTTTATAGATAATTTTTTTTTAACATTTTTTCCATGTTCCTGGTATCTTACCTTATATGGCATTTTTCTCTGGGGCGCGAGTTCTGGCGCACCCTGTATAGACGGATTTTGGGTATTTGAATAGCCATATCGTCATTTTTGTATCATATAAAATATATTTTATTGAAGAATTAAAGCGGCTTTTTTTACAACACTCTGTGTATCACTAGAAGTTACAATAGTAATGTTAGCTTGTTTAAAAACAAAGAAATGTTATTAGTCGCCAATAAGTTGATTTACAATTTATTTTGCATCTTTTCCATTACTTAGTACTTAGAAAACTCTTTCATTAGTGACAATGGTTGAATAATATAGTTTAAATCCTTTAAGTTGAAGATGCAACATTTTTTCATGGCCAACTGCGAACAAAAATCAAAGATAATTTTTTGCTAAAAATGTATTATAATAATTTGTTACAAATATATATTTTTTATGTAAGAAAAAAACAAGTTTTTTAGAAATGACATAGCCATCTGTGATTCCCATTTAAAAAAATACAAGTTTATTTTATTACGGCTAAACAAACAACTGAAAAAAATGTTAACTACATTATTAAATTCCTCGTAAAAAAGTGCCTTTAATGTCTTTATTTCAAATCCGTATCTTCTATAATAACGAAGATATAATTTTTTTTAGATTTCGTCAAAATGTCAACTTTTGTCTGTAAGTCGAAAACAAAAGACGATAGCGGGATGCGGTTTTAACCAATATTATTTTCTCAAAAAATGAGCCCCAGAATGTGTTACTCGTTTTTGGCTAAACCTCTTAGTTTCGGAGATTCCCTATTCGGACATCCAAAATGCAGCACCCTGTACAGGTGTCACAATGTTGCATTACCATATGAAGTTAGAGAGTTATAATAATATGAAAAATTGCGAGACGTTTGTCGTAACTAAAATATCAGCGACTCCCTACCGAAAGGCTACTCCGTTCAATACTTCTTCTTTACCTTATTTCCTCGTCGTCCCTCGCCTTGCCGTTAAGTCTATCCCCCCTCTTAAAAACCAACCGCCCTGGACTGCTCTTACTTTGTCTACATTTCATATCTTCTCTCCTTTTTCAAAATTTTTATCACTCTTCGACGAGAAGAGATGAAATAATAAATAAAGCAGCACATCGTCGAAAACAGTTTTATCATCAGTATGTTTATGTTAATCCATTCTTATATGGCATGTAGTGTGGATTAGTTGAGAAGTTACCTAATTCCGCAAACTTAACGTTTTAAAACCCCTAATCCAACTGCGGTTTCCTTAAAATGTCTTTCTCGCATACTTTACCCGAAAGAGACAAACTTCACGCTGTTCGAGGGGAACAGTGATGATGCCAACCGCAAAAAAATTATTACACAGCGACATCTGGGTGTCGATCGACTGATTAATGGATGACCATTTTTTACCATCCGTTGCGCCTCAATAGAAAAATTATTGATCGGCAAGCTGACGGCATAAATAATTACGACAGGCTGCCAACCGAAAAGAAAAAAATCACTTTAGAAAAACAACTCAATTTTTATTTTGCTCCGTTAAGTTTCATTTTCCTGTCCGGTGTAGAGAAAAAAATTAAGAAAATGACTTTAGTGATTGACAAGAATAGCTCGGCTTCGCCTCGCTATTATTCAAATAGATACAATTAACAAAAATAAACTAAAATGACATAATTTTTTAAAATTAGAATATACTTATACAGGATACGCCAGAACTCGCGCCCCAGAGAAAAATTTTAAGTAAGGGAAGATAACAGGAACATAAAAAAAATGTTTAAAAAATTCTATATGTCAAAAATTTTGACATTTATTTTTTGACATTTGACATTTTTTATGTATATTTAAAGCTACTGATGATCTTGTATATGTTGTTTTACAATTATTTAGTAAAGATAGAAAAATTTTGCTAATGAAAGATGAAACAGAGTTACAATTTAGGATAC
>NW_025401041.1:4851174-4853484 GCF_015345945.1 Tribolium madens
CTTCAGAAAATAATAATTAATATAAATTAACGTAATATAAAAAATGAGAGTATTTTGAGAACGAAATTTTGTCTTGTTTTTAAAACAAAATTTTGTTTTGTTTTTGATATATGCGATTTTTTTTAGTCAAAATCGCAATTTATAAAAAAAAATTTTTTTTGAAAAACTCCAAATATTCAAAAATGGCTAAATTTAGGTATAGGGAAAGCTGATGAAAACTCCCTTAAAATAACCCGGTTAATCCAAAAACGCAGTTAAAAATATACCTTTCCATTTAAAATAACAAATTGAGTCCGACTTCCGGTATAACCGGAAGTGCCGCCATCTTGAAAATATTTTCATTTAGGAGGACTTAATGGTTTATGGCTATGTACCAATTTTTAAATAAATACGACTATTCCAACTTCCAATACTTCTAAAGTGGGATTTAGACGGAACACCCTGTATATGAAGTAGATAGTTGTAATCCTTAGATCGTAACCTTTATGAGAAAAATAGTTTAAATATTTAATAATTTTTTTTAATAATTTAAAACTGTCTGTTTTGATTAATTTAATTAAATAATAACTCAAAGGTGAAGTATACTCAACAAATGTAATTTACATTTAATTAGAAAAAATTATATTACAACCAAAATTTTCGTAATTATGTAGTCAAGCAAGATTGCAGACTCGCCCACGCCTCGGCTGCTAGAATCAATAATTCTTTGGCTGATTGGTTAGTAATAATCACGTGATCTGTTCCAATCATAAAAATATGCAATACATTGGGCACCGGAGTGTGCGTTTAGCCTACTTGACACATATTTCTACATGTTGATATTCACGTTCATCTAATAAATTAAACCGTCAGAGTTTATAAATTTCGTATTCGTTTCGTTCACAAAGAACTTTTCATCATAAGGATCGCAAGTAATAAGTGAAACGAAGCAATTTATCAAACAAATAGACACCATTGTTACTCCTCCCTATACCGAACCCATTTTACTCAACTGAACCACCATACAAAATATGGACTTGAATTTATCATCTTGGTTTATACAGGGTGATTTTAAAAAATGGTGATAGTGCATGTCTAAACAAATCGAAGGTTTATACTTTCTAAGCTACAGAGTGTTCTGTGAAACCATTTTTTCTGTAATAAAGTTTTTGCTAATTTCAACTCATTTTTTCGAAACCTAACCTCAGATATCATATTTGCGCGCCAAATTTGAATTTATTTAAATTCTTTTTTGCACAATTGTTGAAATCACCCTGTATATGCGTTCTCTAGCCCTTAAAACGTGTACACGATGTTATTGTTTTTCGGTGGGCCTTTCGTCGAAACGATGAACGTTGAGGAAATCTATATAAGAGGGCGAGGATGAGATGAGAGCGAGTTTCTCCTCCAGCTTAGAAATATGGCACCATTAATAATTTTCTATTTAATGTTGCACTATACGTTTCCATTTGTTTCTCTTTTACTCGGTAATTTAAAATATTGCCTCATCCCTCATTGCGACATCAAAACTAGTGTATCATCGCTTATCCAAGTTTCTGCAAGATGCCACCCGCCTATTTTATTTCCTTTATTAAAAACTTTTACCCCAACCACGTATTAACACAGACACAATGAAAACTAACTTGTCTGTAATCTAAAGTACTTGTTTAATAAAATACTCCCGAGTACAATACAATAAAAACTATAGTTAAAATTGTTTTAGTTGGAAGTTTGCTTATTACATTTCCCTGCACGGTTTCCATAAAACGAGAACTTTATAAATTAAAACTACGTAATTCCGTTTAGTTCTTTCGGTTTTCGAAAACTTTTCCTATCTAGGCTTTTATTTTCACACACGTGGATGAGTCGATTAGAAAAAGAAGCTAAATTTAAAGAACTACAACTAAAAATTGATGCGACATCTAGTAAAGAAAAGCTAAAGTTTGGATGGATTATTACACCATTACCATCTAGTAGTGAAGTGGTGCAACTAAGTAAAGGGGATGGGGTAGGGTTCTGGTAAGGTTTGTGGGTTTCGCTTTGGAATATCATTCATGAGAATGCGGTCGAAGGGGAGGATTGTGTAGGGATGAATGGGATTAAAGGGTTTCGCACGGTCGTACAATTGCTCCAAAAGATGAGAAAAAACAAGCCCAATTTTTGATTAGTAATAATCATTACAACCCAAAAATCTGTTGGTAACACTACATTATTGGCTCTCATTTGTAAATAAAATTCTCGTAAATGTAAAAATTTCAAATTTAATGTCGTTTCTACTTTCTTAAAAATTTGGAATATTTTAAAAAAAGAAAAAAATCAAACTATATTTAA
>NW_025401041.1:4855839-4857537 GCF_015345945.1 Tribolium madens
ATATATTTTTCGTTAATGTCAATAATGGATGGTTTTGTCTAAAATGGACGACATTAATACACTTTTGTCATTATGTATTTTTTTTGTAATTTTAAAAACAATGACTTGGACTTTAACTTTATAAATTATACATAAAATTAGTTTTAATTTGGTATTAATTTCAAATTTTGTCACTTAATGTTGTACTTAATCAAGTCGTTTGTTAATAGGCGATTAATAATATCAACTATTAAAGGCACTCACTCGCTTTTGCTCATTCGTGCTTTAAACAGTCTCAATTATTAATTGTTTTTATTAACAAACTGGTTTATCAAATAATTATTTTTAATCTATTGTTATTGTAGCTTTGTGGATTTTAAATTAGAACAGTTTTGCGCATTAGAAATTGTATTTTATAAAAAAAATAATACTATATTATCTTATTATAATTGTGCTTTAATTTGCCGTAGAAAATAAGCTTTCATTAACATATTGACAGTTGTCATTTAACTTCTTATTTGCTTTCCTAGCAGAAAATAATACAAAAAATTAAGAAAAACAGTAAGTAAATAATAAAAAACAAAACAAAAATTTAAAACTAAAAAAACATAGTTTCTTAATTACGAACTAAAAAAAATAAATGAAAATTTAATGCATACTTTCTTCATTCTCTTTGCTTAAAGTAAAAAAAATAGTAAAAAAAATAGTTAGTTAGTTACTTTCTTCATTCTCTTTGTCTAAAGTAAAAAAAAATAATAAAAAAATAGTTAGGTACCTATCCTCGGCTTCGCCTCGCTAGCAATACAGGGTGCGCCAAAACTCACGCCTCAGGGAAAAATGTCATATAACGTAAGATACTAGAAACATGAAAAAATGTAAAAAAAAAGTTATCTATAAAAATTCCAAAGTTATGAGGGTTTAAATTTCGCACTTTGACTCTATTTTTGTTGGAAAAATAATTTTCCAAGTTTTTTTGATACAGGTTATTAGAAGAGGAAACAAGGAAGCTGTGTCTTAAATTGTAACTCTGTTAAATTTTATTTGTGGCTTTTATTGAAACTTTTACTAAATAATTGTAAAAAAAAACATATACAAGATCATCAGTATAATTAAACAGACATAAAAAATGTCAAATGTAAAAAAATAATTATCAAAGAAGAATAAATTTTGACAAAAAATTTTTTACACATTTTTTTCTTGTTCCTGGTATCTTATCTTACTTGAAATTTTTTTCTAGGGCGCAAGTTCTGGCGCAGTTTGTTTATACTTTAATTCTTAGTTTTTTCAATTTGTATGTAAAACCATGTTTAAATTTAACAATCAAAGTTGTTATATCAAGATTTCAAATTTGTTGCCAACTTGACGACAAAAATTATCAATAGTTTCGTCTTATTTTCTTAAAAAAATAAATGTTTTAAACTAGAAAAAAACAAAATAAATTGAAAACTTTTTACTAATAAAATATAATTACTGACTGAAAATTAATACTACAAAAAAGTGTTGGCAACACTGAATTATTAGAATGCGTAACATTTGAATTCAACAGTCGAAAATTTTTTGTACCTAATTATTAATTTTTTTCAAGAATTTTTACTTTATACTTATTTCTCGAACATTCTGTATAAATAAATAAACCCATATTGACCCATAAGTCTAAAAAAATATTGTGCAACTGAATACAAAAAATTCTATTAATTAAAAAAAAAATTTAATGTGGAG
>NW_025401041.1:4857687-4864529 GCF_015345945.1 Tribolium madens
TGGGCTAAAAAATTGAAAAATTATTAGCATAACTGAGTGAAAATTTTCATAAAAATTAAATAATTTTAGTGTATGTTTTAAAATACATTGTACAAATATTAACTAATGCTAGAAGAAAATTGTTGTTGAATTATTGAAATATCTAATTTAATTTTCTTTGTAATTTTTTGCGTGTTTTACTAATTTTTTGGGTATAGTTAAAAAACGAAATAAGTCAATAATACATTGGGGCGAAAGTCTGAAAAAATATTGCACAATTGAGCAAAAATTCCTGTATTTTTCTAAAAAATAATTTTAATTGTCCAGAGAATAAATGTTTTAGTGAATTTTGCGGTGGTAGAAATTGGATCTTCTTTGGTTTTGCTTGTTTCTTGCACAATTTGCACATTTATAGAAATAAACTGGAGGTGTCTCTGTTACAATTCAAATTACAAAGTTGGTAGCAAATGAATCAAACTTTGTACGTGTATATTTTACACGAACTTTCGTCATTACGAATATACAATTAGCAGAGTGCGGGAACGAGAGCCCGCCTTAAATTTCCCACTCGTTATGAATAAGTTAGACAAAGACCGACGTCGAAATTAAAATCTGAAACGTCTAATTACCGAGTTTCCAATTGACGCCATCTTGTATTTTTCTCACACAAAACGCAAGAAATTGCGTTCCAATACCTACTCTCATTATCGGGAGATTTTCGCTTCAATAAACAATGTTGGGAACGAACGATCAATTGCGAACCAAGTGACAGCTTTCAGATCGCTGATAAAACAACGACAGACCAGAGAAACATTCTTTGACGGTCGCTGGTTGATGGTTTTTTATCACAAAACTCTATTCGTAAATTCTGTTCAGGGACTTATCAAGAACAGCTTTTGTTCAAACTTGAATCGAAAAGGGGATACACCTATACAAACAATCGGTCAATAGGGCTTATTATTTTCGTGCTGCGACAACGACAACACGTGCTCCGAACTGACCACTCCACACCAAGAAGCCTTTCTTTGCCCCTATTAAACTTATTTCATTTTTTTATAATTTTATTATACAGGGTGTTCCGTTTTTATTGTTACAAACTTAAACAAGTGATAGAATATTCAATTTTAAGACAAAAGTTTCCTATGAACATGTATCAAAAAATGTTACGTAAGCGAGCTGCACCCCTCTGCAAGAGATGCGTTTTTAATTGCAGAACACTGTAAAAAGAGTTTGTGTAAAATTACATTGAAAATCATTGGCAACTTTTGTAACCAATGATTTTCAAAGTAAAATTACATTCAACATATTATTACATGTATGTATGTAGGACTACATGTTAGGTCAGTAATTGTAAATTTTAAGTGAATATTTTTACATTTCTGGACTGTAAAAACAGATATCTAGACTGTAATTTTTCACACAAGCTTTGAACAATTACGTTTGCAATGCATTTTTACATTAGTGATTTGTAGAGAAAAAAAAAGAAAAGAAAAAAATTAAGAAAATGACTTTAGTGATTGACAAGAATAGCTCGGCTTCGCCTCGCTATTACTCAAATAAATACAATTAACAAAAATAAACTAAAATGACATTTTTTTTAAATTAGAATATACTTATACAGGATACGCCAGAACTCGCGCCCCAGAGAAAAAAATTAAGTAAGAGAAGATACCAGGAACATAAAAAAATGTTTAAAAAATTCTATATGTCAAAAATTTTGATATTTATTTTTTGACATTTGATATTTTTTATGTATATTTAAAGTTACTGATGATCTTGTATATGTTGTTTTACAATTATTTAGTAAAGATAGAAAAATTTTGCTAATGAAAGATGAAACAGAGTTACAATTTAGGATACAGCTTCCTTGTTTCCTCTTCTAATAACCTCTAGCGGCTGTAGCAAAAAAACTTCGAAAATTATATTTTCAACAGAAATAAATACTCAAAATGCAAAATTCATATTTTTTTTTTATTTTTAGGTAAAATTTTTTTAACATTTTTCCATGTTTACTGAATAAATAAAAAATAACTTAAGTAGAGCCAGTCACGTGACTTTAAATTTTGTTTGTTTWACAAAAAATAAATTGTTAGGCTTAGAATTTGGTTTTGTGTAAGAAAATAACTTTAAAAATTGATATTTTTAACAGAAAATWACTCGGCTTCGCCTCGGTACTATTCAAATAAATGCAGATTCAAAAAAAAACAAATAAATCACAATGACATATTTTCACTGTAGATTTTTTCAAAATTGAATGCACTTAAAATATAAGTACATAAAAAATAAGTTGAGTAAAGCGAGTCACGTGACTTAAAATTTTGTTAGTTTTACAAGAATAAATCGTTTTAAATCTAGACTGTAATTTTTCACACAAGCTTTGAACAATTACGTTTGCAATGCATTTTTACATTAGTGATTTGTAGCATTGAATTTTGCATATGTATTCTTACATGTACCACGTGTATTGTTAAATATGCTTCTAGGAATTTTCCATATCAAAAAGTTATTTTTACATGAGGGATTTGTGATAATACAAAAACAAATTGTAAATTTAAATTCACAAAAAATTTATTAAACATGTACAATAAACTTAAACTTAACTTAAATTAAACTTAATAAACATAAGAACAAAAGAAAATTATTTAAAGTGCAATCAAAATTGACAGGGCCCTTGTCAAGTTTGATTCAAAATCTCATTAAAAAAACAAATTGATTCCTACACAGGTACACACATAAAATAATTATTTATAAAGGGTGTTTTTAGCTGCCTGAAATCTGTTGGATACCTTTTGAATGAAGATTGTCAAAGTATACTCTATGGTCAAAGTGACAGTTCTTTGACATTTGTCCAAGATCCAGTTGATTCAAGAATTGAAGCCTAATGCATTGCATCCAATCAAATTGACTGTTTAGTGTGATATACACGCCAATGGCATCATTAGTCCACATTTCTTTCGAAATTAGGAAGGAACTGCGATAATGGTGTGCGATTATCGACACATGCTGTATACATTTTTGTTTCCAAAAATGCAAGAGAATGTATCGATAAATTATGGTTGCTACAGGATGGTGATACGTGCCAAACAGCCCATAAAACTTTCAATTTATTGAAAGAACATTGGTGACGTCGTTATTTCAAAAAATAGTCGTGCCAATTCATGGTTTATGCTAAGAAACCAACAACCCACCCATTGACGAAATAATATCAAGAATATTGGAATGTGGTCAAAACTTGACTAACTGATCATGAAATTGAATTTACTTTTATAAAAAAAAAAACACCCAAAAACACAATTCTTCAAGCACCCTTTACCTGTTTAACTCATTTAACTTATTAATTAAAGAAATAATTTTTGACAAATTTTTTTTTACTTCTTGACCTTTGCTCTGGGTTAATTTTCAACATATATCTTTAAATAAATTAATAGATAAAATTACAAAAGTTGGTACAGCTGATTACTTTTAAACACCTGAACGAATTTAAAGATCAGTTCTCGAAATTTTTAATCACGGGTTTCTTAAACGGTGTTACAAATTTAATTTTTAATTTTTATCCCCTTTATGGTCTGTAAGACAAATTGTAAACTGATTTTACTCAAAAACGGTGAGTTTTATCGAAAAAACGCATGAAATTTAAAATTTTATGGCTGAAAGTGGCAAAAACCAACCAACCCAACATAGTTAGGGTACTTTTTACCCTAAACCCCCCAGTTTAAGACGCCCCTGAGTAAAAATTTCCATATTTTATCTTTGAATTCATTTGGGTGTATAAAGGTTATCAGTTGTAGGTACCAAATTTTGTAATTTCATCCACGATGGTTTCTGAAATATTAGAAAAAATCTATTAAAAGATGCACCCTTTTCAGGGGATTTGGCTCCCTTATATAAAATTTTTCGATATATTTTTATAGGAAACTGTTATCTTAAAATTGAATATTCTACCACCTGGTTAAATTTGTAACAATAAAAATGGAACACCCTGTATAAATTAAGGCCTGCAAAATACGCTATAAAATAATTAAAACAGTTTCGAATTTGTTGTATCACAAAATGACAATTTTTAATAACTATAGTTACTTTTAAAAAACAATCTCAATGCATTAACTTTATTTAGACTTGTGACTTAATAAAAAACTGACAAATCAAAAATTTGCTATGAACTCTAAATATTTATCATACAAGTTTTTTTTTTATTCAGTGTTGTATTTATTTCTGGGCCATAATGTACATAATACACAAAGTATTTCAAAACTGTAAGGTAAGATACCAAAAACATGGAAAAATGTTTAAAAAATTCTATCAGTTGAGCCAAAACGATTATGAAAAAACATACAGGATGTGTCAGAACTCGCGCCCCTCGCCTCAAGTAAGATAAGATACCAGGAATATGGAAAAAATGTTTAAAAATACTACTGTCAAAAAATTTTGACATTTATTTTTTGACTTTTGACATGTTTTTTTATTTAATAATACTGATGATTTTAAATATGATTTTTTATAATTATTTAGTAAATGTACAACAATTTTGCCAATAAAAGCCACAAATAACAGCTTCCTTGTTTCTTCTTCTAATATCCTGTAGCAAAAAAACTTAGAAAATCATATTTCCAATAGAATTAAATAGAGTCAAAATGCAAAATTTAAACTCTCATAATTTTTCATAAATAGAATTTTTTTACCATTTTTTTCATGTTTCTGAAATCATACCATTTTTCTCTGGGCATTACTTTAAATATTCTGAGCTCTTCTTTGAAACTTGGTCCTTTTTCACAATTTTTTTTAGAGATAATAACGCAGTTATAATATGTACAAACTGAACCAAAATGATTTTATAAAAAAAATTTTATTGTCATTTTTTATTATTGTTTTAGATAATACACATCGTTATTTTTTTGGTAAACATAAAAAAATCAATAAAATAAAGCAAAAAAATGCAAAAAAGAAGAAAATAAAATAAAAAAACTTAACAAAATTCTAGAAAGTTTTATACAAACATCCTTATCTTCTTGTCCTTGCTTTATTTTATAAGAGGTCATTGTTTTTTGTCTTTATTTTTTTTGTGTTTAGGTTTCTATTAAGTATTTTCATGATAATTATTTAAAATAATATAAAAAAAAACAATTGCTTCTATAAAATAAGGCAAGAACAAACCAAAAACAGCCCTTTGTATTTAATTGTCAATATTTTATTTTAATTTCATTGTTTAATTTTTTTTTCTTATTACTAGAATGATAAAGATGTGTGCTATTTAAAACAGTGAACAAAAATGTCATTTGTCATTAAAAAAAATAAAAATAACGTCACAACTCAAAAACAAATGACGTCACAAAATGTCACTAGAATGTTCGAGGATTTTTCTGAAAAAGCTGCAGAACTGTTTTAGCCCCACTAAAAATTTTAGACGCCCTACATAAAAATTGTTTCTAACTACGGGCCTGATTTTCTGACGCATCTTTTATATCGGTAACATTAAATAGACAAAGTCAAATGTCACAATTTTTTGACAGAGAATTTTTTTTAATTTTTTTATTTATTTATTTATTTTTATTTATTTTTTTCATTTCTTCTTAAAACATTCTTTCTTGTTTTTTCTTTTTGTTTTTGAGAAACTGACAATGATTTCCTTCTTTACTTTTAGTTTTTAAGTAACTCCCGAATTTATTTTTATTTAAATTTTATATTGTTTATAATAATTATTTTTATTCTTATGTTATAATTGTTTTTTTTTCTATCAATATTTTCTTGAGGTTAAGTTGAATAGCTTTAAGCTAGACTTCGCCTCCGCATCTTTGTATTACTTTTAATTTATTAATAAAGACCTTTATTATTATTATTTATTATTATTAAATATTTTTCCATATTCCTGGTATCTTAATATTTTTCTTGAAACACCCTTTATGTAGCTAGAAATAAATGTTTCTGAAATTTTAAAAATTCCTTTGTGTATATTTTGGGGTAAATATTTGCAGATCAATTTCGCTTAACGTGTTTATTTTTTGCCCCTTAAATTACGTCGTGTGTTAACCACCAAATCGATCCAACTTTCCCCTAAAAAAGCAAGCCAGGATATGATAAAGTCACGCTACCCTTAAACAAATGTTTTGTAATCAAGTGAATTCTGATTGGCATGAGACGCGAACTACACTCGTTTTAATACTATTACAATGTAAGAGGTTCGTTAACTTGGTCATTGTTACCTCTTGTCCGGTTAAATGGGTAAAATGGTCATCTGCCGTTCGGACATCCCGAAAAACCAGTCCTGCAATGTCCTGTCTATCCCCAACCCATCCTGGCGATGACCATTTCCCACGACCCAAGACCATACCATACACATATAACGAACCACATTTTGATCACAGCAGAGATAAAATTTTTGTTTTTTAGTCTTGTAAATTAAAAAAGTTAAAGTAAAACAAAACAAATAACAAAATAAAAAGAAATACAACAAAAATTATAAATTAACGGAAAAAATTACTGACATAAGAGTATACAGAGTGATTCATATTAATTATAAGACTAAAGGCAAAGCCSAGACTAACAATTTTTCTAATTTAACAAAAAACATCATTATCATTACAAATGCATAACCAAAATATCGCATAATTACTTATTAATCGTATTAAAAAAAATTGGAAAAAATTGACACATTAAATCCACAGACAAAACCGAAACTAATTGTAACTATAACTGATATTTTTAGTTATTAAATATTGAACAGWAAAATTTCTTTAACGAATAACAWAGAGTAAAAACCAAATTTGTATATTATTAGCCGAGACTATTTCTTACTTTAATTTTTGAAATGTATACCATAATTCTCCAAACTATGTAGTTTTACGCATTTTTAATTTTTAATAAATTAC
>NW_025401041.1:4866420-4868535 GCF_015345945.1 Tribolium madens
TGCATGTTTCTTTTCTTGTATGACAATTCCTATTTAATATATTTCATTATAATGGAAAATAAAGTTTATTATTCTTATTATTACCTGAAAAAATTGAAATTAGTTTAAAAATTTGTAATAAGTCTTTTACTTATCATTATTACTATTTAGTGTTTTATTGTTTTTTATTTTTTTGATTTATCATAATTATTAAAAAAATTACAAGTCAACTTAGTTTTTGCAACATGCTCCAGAAATGAGTGCCTGTGAAACTTGTACGATTTAACAAAAAAAAATTCTTACTTAAAAAAATTGAAATTTGTTTAAAAATTTGTAAATACTCTTTCAGTTATCATCATTATTAATATTATTTATTAACAACAGTGTTTCATCGTTTTTTATTTGATTTATCACAATTATTAAAAAAGTTGCAGGTCAACTTAATTTTTCTAAAATACAGCATGGCCTAGAAATGAGTGCCTGTGAAACTTGTACGATTTAACAATTTTTTTTTGCGAATTTGCGAAAGTTGTAACAGAGATGTGCTATTTTGGGTGTGAGTCGAATCTCCCGCGCCTAATTAGAAGTTGATTGCAGGACGGATGTAAAACAGACAGCCTCGTCTTTCGCGCCCCAGTACACAATGTCTTCACAGAATTGTATTAGAATATAGTGAAGTAAATTTATCAAAGAGACGTGCCTAGCCTGGCAAAGTAAGTATAAACGACATTAAGAAGTTGCCAATTAGTTGAGTATGTTGCCGCTAGGAGAGCGCCTCGAAGCTTCATTTGCATATCTAATATCGCACTGTTATATAATATAAATGAAACACTACTACCACTCACGTCTACCAACGACAACAACCGAAATTTAAACTATTTTAGAGAGAGCGAGTTTCGAACCGATTTACATAACTCACCCTTATTTTTTTTTCTTTTCATTTCATTCTCAAAATGACTAGATTTTGGTCACTGAAAACCTGTTGGTAAACCAGTCCAAGGAAGGGTCAGTTAGTGACCCTCGCCCTTACCCTTTGAAAAAATCAAGACACAATTGCAATGTCCAGCCAACTTGATTTTCAAGTTCTGGCCCTAATCTACATTTCGGTTGCAATTCGTCGATTTTATTCAGTCCGATTCGAATTCGAGTAGTGAAAACATCGTGGCGAAGACCCATCACTAGATCCCAGGTGAGTCTCTTATTCCACCCGATTTCCTCAAGACTCCCTTTAATACACACAAATTGATTAAATTTTCGCCTCTTATACCTAATCTTATTATTAAATAATTAATTTTAATACCGGGGAACCGCAGGAATTCCGATCCAAGAAAATCGACGACGAAAAAATTCTAAAATTAATTAAAATTTTCGCCATCTTTGCGACGAGGGTGAACTCCCTTCGAAATTCCACCCTCGACGTCTCTTAATATTCTATTCACGTGTTATTTTGTAAGCGCAACCTTTGTCAGTTTTGAAACACGCAAAATGGGGACTAAATGGAATAAGCCATTGCTATTTCGTTTCTTAAAGCCGGGCGTCGTATTAAATTTTCCAAATGTCAAATGCATCTGTGGCTGAAATACGACCAAACTTTAACTATTTACCGGTGGTACAAGGAGGGAGGAAAGTGGCGGCGCCAACACGCGACAAGAAATTTTTTTATAACTTATGCGTGAGGAAAGAAAAGCACTTTTTTTCACAGGGGCTTGGAAAAGAATTGTCTTATATGGCGAGATAAGTGACAATTTCAATTGTTTTATTCAATTTGCAACACGGTAACCGGCGAATTTAATAAAATTTAAACTTTATTTAATTGTTTTCTTTTATTATTTAAATTTTTTAAGTAAAAATAAATAAAAACAAATTTGAAGCAAAAAATATTCATTTCTGTACAAGTGATGACAATAAAGTATAATGTTGTGAAAGAAAACTATATTTTTTCTAATTCTCAAATTTGCAAAAATAATTTAATAATAGTAACAACTGTTTACCAAGACGAAGATTTTTTGTAATATTTGGCTCTATTCAGATTTGTTAATAAATTTTTGGTACAGTTAATGACAAAGATTATGTTCTAAAACGTCTTAGATTTTCTCTAAATTAGACATAAAACGTTATTTTAAAATTTATTCTTTA
>NW_025401041.1:4870065-4871119 GCF_015345945.1 Tribolium madens
AACTTAATAATACTTAAATGTAACTTAACGAATAATCAATAAGAGAAGTAGACTACAGAAAGTGAGCACTTTTATAACCAAATGTCACAAGTAAAAAATTTACTTTTCAGCCATGAAGTAGAAAGTCTATTTTTGGTCTTTTACCATGACATTATTGACATTTACTATTGTTGTTTTTTTTCTTGTCTTTTTCGTTGCTTCTGAAAAGGTGCATTGTAGATCATCAGCATTCTACATTTTGCACTACTAACTGCACTAATTAAATTAATAAACACTTTCAAAAATGTCAATACAAATTCCAATGGTTGTTTATAAGCGTTATTATTATTTTATTACTTGCAAAGCGTCCCAATTATTTTATTCATTTACTTGCTAATTATAGTGTAGCTTTTTATTCTCGATCTGAATATGTTTGCGAAGAAAATAGTATATGTTATTTGGAGTTAAAGTGAGTTTATGTGGTTCAGCTTCGCCACATAAACTATCACTTTTACTCCTAATCACATAATATACTATTTTATAACCAATCTTCCGACAAAACTCGAAATATTTTATTTTTTCTTTAGACCATCAATTAATTCAATTTTGATTTTGAAACTTCTTCAATTACATATTCATTTATTATAAAATTATACCTAATTAAGTATAACTAATTTGAAAAAAATAAAAATTGTTTATTTTTGCTTTTTAACTTTTTTACTAGTACCTGACTTTCGATATTATTCAAATCTGTTAGTGATAAATTTAATAAAAAAATATTTTTGGTACAATTACTAACAAAGCTAATGTTGTCTCTAGAACGACACAAAAATTTACACACAGAGATAAAACTTTCTAGTTTAGGAGCATTTTTTATATTATAAAAACAAATAATTATTTTAAGCTTCAAGCTTTTTTTAGAAATAGGTATATGATTAGCCGAGGCGAAGCCGAGGCTAGCAATCAATCTAATTAACTATTTTTATCAGTTATTAAAAATTAAATCACATTATACTAAAGAGTATCTTTTTAATTATTTTTCAATTTAACGAGATTAAAGAAAAACTAAGTTTTT
>NW_025401041.1:4871229-4889343 GCF_015345945.1 Tribolium madens
TTTACTGAAAAAAATATAAACTTCAAGTTAAAATAACTTATTAGTTTCAAAAACTAAATAATAAAAATCAATAATAATTATTGATTTTTAACAACAATTGTAAATTTGACGTTTTTTCTTAATTTGTTTGTCTTATTTTGTTAAGAAAGCGCACAAATAGACAATTTTAATTAAAAAATAATATTTCTATTTAATTTTTTAATTACCATAAAACGGGGTTACTTTGACATAGTTTGAGAAGTTTTGTTAATGTAACTTTCTTATTTTATTTGTTGCAATATTTTCTTGAAACAATTAGCATCAGAACAATTGATTCTTCTGCTTTAACAAACAAACTTAAAATTTTGCCTTAAGGTCATAGTTTTTCCAAAAAAAAATAGAAAATTTGGTGTCAAAAAAACCCCGACTTCAGGGCTACTTTGACAGTCCCTTTAATTACGTTGAAAATCAAAGTTATGCTAGCCTGGGGGATACTTTGACACCTTAAAACTAAAAATATGTAATATATGATGAAAATAAACTTTATTAAGCTCATTAAACACAAAACATAAAATATACATGGTGTCTGGAAAATCGCGCACCTCCGTGACACTGTATCATCGGACGATGCCCTAGACAACAAGACAAATGTTTAAAAAAACTATCTATAAAAATTTAAATTTTGCACTTTAACTCTATTTCTGTTGGAAAAATAATTTTTCAAATTTTTTTGCAACAAGAAAGCTGTATCTTAAATTGTAATTCTGCTTAGTGTTATTTGTGGCTTTTATTGACAAAATTTTTGTACTTTTACTAAATAATTATAAAAAAACGTATACAAGATTATCAGTATCATTAAATACACATAAAAATATGTCAAACGTCAAAAAATATATGTAAAATTTTTTTGACAGATAGAATTTTTTAACATTTTTTCAGTAATCTGGGGGACTACCCAATTACTCCTTTTTGAGACACCTTGTATATTTTATTTGTATTTTCCTAAAAAAATTAAATAATTTATTTTTTGTTATGTTGTGGCTTTTATATGGCATAAAAATAAAATAAACATAATTTCGGTAGGTAACTATACTGACAATGAAACAAAACGTGTCAAAGTAACCCAGGATGTCAAAGTACTGCTTGGCATAATTTTTTAAACCGTCTAGTCAGTGAAATTTGTTGGTTTTTCTCACTTGACTAGTTTGGAATTTTCTTGAAAAACTCCTCAAATTGGGTAAAAAATTGGTAATAAATAGTCGTAATATTAGTCGGTTATTAAGTGGGGTTGCAGTTTTATCATCAATTAGCTGTTGGAAGGAATGGAAGTTATTCGTATAACGCCGTGCGATAATTTAAGGGTGGAAACAAAAGCAACCTAAGATGCAATTAAAATCCTGAGATTTCTATTGGCTCTCTCGTTAGTTCGGAATCTGTCCTCTAAGCCGTTTTAAAATAGGTACGAAATTTGTAGAGAAGTGTGCATAATACGGTCCTAGCATTTTGCTTAATGTTTCCCATTTATAAAGCACATCTAGAATTTTAATTCGTTACGTCAGATGGTGGAAAAGGAAAGGACGAGGCGGAGAAAACGCCATTGAAACGAAACGGAGCAAAACTCGAAGAAATTTCTGAGGGAAAATGTGTATACTTCGCGTATTATACAAACAGAACTTTAAGCAAAATACATAGTAATTTTATGTATCTAGCGAAAATGTAGCTTTCTGCAAATAAGTCTGGTAATTTGGTAAGGAAATTACTGTTTATTCTAGGAAAGTTTGTTTCTCGACGTTGGATAACCTGCGACGATATTCGGATAAGGCCAACTCATAATCAAACAAAAATAACTCCTCAACTCTCTCATTAATCACCAAGAGAGAAAAAAAGCCCTAAAAAGCGTCCATAATCCACACATTAACAAGATAATTCTCTCCCTCGTTGTAATGAAGCGTGTAACAATCTGCTCCACTTAAAATTCACTTAACTTAAAAGTGTCCGAGCTATTTTTCACGTCGATGTGGAAAAAACCATCCTCACGTCTACCAATTCGCTGTCTTTCTCACTCTCGACTTTTCAGCTTTTTCCCCTCTTTTTCGGTGATTTTTCATTTGTTGCGTGTAACCGCCAGAAAATTAGCACTTAGGTCCACTTTTATCAAATTTTATGGAGTTTCGCGCGAAAAACGACTCTAAAGTCGGGAGGAAGCGAGGATAAATTTCGCTACTACACAAGGGATTTATAATTTATTTGGACAATGTTAAAAGGGTGGAAAATATGCTTCCGGATCGTTGTTTTTACCACAGTTTTTTGAGCTGGAAGAATGAAAGACGTGTCGAACGATGGATTAGGAAGTGACGAGGGTTAAGGGTGGAAAGTGACACCGACAGATATCAAAGGCAATTAATTAATTTTTGACGACGGTAATTAGTGGATCATAATTTAATCATTAAAATTTTAATTTTTTTAAGGGATTTTATTTAAGTTTTTACCACCTAAAATTGATCTACGAGTAGCAATTCTATCTGGAATTCAATAAATTCGTGTTTTTTTTTAACTTAACATACAAACGTTGTTTTATACACTTTACCAAACTTCTAGAATTACGTCAAACATCATTTTAATTGATTAAAAAATTTTGATTTTCCCGATTTTTTCAAAATTTTGGACGATTTCAGGTACCTGAAGCGGATTATAATTAATAACTTTGTAACTATTAGACGTAACCTTTACATCTTATTATAAAAAGGTTACTACCTATTAGTAATCCTGAAAATTGCTGAAAAAAGCAAAATTTTTTTGGGTGATTTTACTAGTTGGAAACTGAATATTTTTAATCAATTTGTACTTTTCTCAACCGTTTTTAGTTGAAAAAAAATATTCAACCTTCAACTGTGGCAAAAAATAAATAACAGTAATAATAATAAAAAAGTATAAAAAATATTACAATTATTATTTAAGATTAGGAAAAGTATTGTGTTAAACTCGTGAGAAATGGCTTTTTTCACTCAAATTATTACTGCACTTGCCTTCGGTTCGTATCGTAAATTTCTCTTCGTGAAAATGGCCAGCTTTCTCTCTTGTTGAGTAATATACTATTTCTTTAAATCTACTTGAAATGCATTTGAAAATACTATGTCCACAAATACTACTCATGTTTTATTTGACCGAGGCTAAGCCGAGACTAGTAGTGACATTTTTTTTTAATTCAACAAAAAACTTTAATTACTTTTAATTATATTACAAATATTGCAAAAAAATGACACTTACAATTTTTAATCTAGAGAAATGATGAACATTACATAAAGTAAGTATAAAGAAAACTTAAAATAAGTTTTGTTCAAAAATTGCATTAAAAACTTTTTTTTATAAAAAGAAAATCTTATTTTTCACATCACGTTTTTACTGAAAAAATTAATAATTAAAAAGGCAAAGCCGAGGCTGATAGTAACTTCAACTGATTAATTTTAGTTATTAAAAACTGAATAATAAAATTTACGTAACAAGTAACAAAGAGTGAGAACCAAACCCAGATATTGTGAGTAAACTTTCCCCCATTTTTAATTTAACAAAATGAAGAAAAAGTACGAATTATTATTGTTTCTGAATTTAAGGTTACATATAAAACTTTTTAGCTTCTTGTTAAAAAACTAATAAACATTTAACAAAAAATAAAAAGTTAAATTTTTTTCCACTTTCTTAAACGTTTTAAACAAACATTTTTTAATTACAATTTTTGAAACTCACATATAGACACAAAACTGTAGTAACAGTATTAATTACGTACTTAGCAATTTTTATTAAATTTTATAAGTCTATAGGATGCTGGAGAAATAAACACGATGCAAAGTAAAAATCTACTTGAAAAAAATTGTTAAAAATCGTATTAATTTGACAATAAAACTTTTGTTTTAAATTTACATTTTTCATAGGTTTGAAGAGCAACTTGTTAAAACCTTACAATGTATATGATTAATCGAGGCGAAGCCGAGGTTAGTGTAGTTAATTCGCTTACTTATATTTATTTATCAGTTATCAAAAATTAAACAAGAAAGTCTTTAGAATAAATTAAAAAATACAAAAAACTAATAAAGGCTGAAGCTAGTAGAATTTATTTTGTTTGTTTTTTTATGTAACAAAATAAAGAGCAAGTCAAGATTTATAATAAATTTTTGACGATTAGTGGATAAATTGAGTCGCTAATTATTTTAAAAATTTTATTAATATTGAAATTGATCAAATTTTTTGAAAAAATTTTATAAAATTTTTACAACCTAAAATTGATTAATTTTACGATTTTCAGAAATTCATTTTGAAATTCAAAAATTTCGATTTTTTTATTTGATTTAAGAACGTTTTATGCACTTTATCGAATCTTTAGAACCTCTAGTAGTATAGAAGTGCGATAATAATAATAATTATTATTATTATTATAATAAAGCGGCTTTATTGAATTGTACGTATCTACAAGTAAATACAACTCGGGAGGCAAAGTTTAGCAACCACTATTCTTATTTAACCCCCTTAACAAAAAAATTTAAAAAAACTATAGAAAAACAAATAAACAGTAAAGTAAATTAATAAAATATAAGAAATAAGCAAAAATGAAAAATGAAAAATTGCATTAGGTACAGTTTAACTAAAATTAAGAAAAACTACTTAAAAAAATAACAGAAAATAAAACAATAAGAAAATAACAAAAAGCAACTGAAAGTGCGAAATCATCATTTAGACCAATTTTAAGCTTGATTTTTTCGAATTTTTTAAAATTTCGGTCGATTTCAAGCGGATAATAGTCAATAACTGTCAGTATTAGTCTTAAGCTTTTATGCAAAGTCGAAAATAAGCAAAAACTTTCTTTTTGAAAAAAGTTAAAAACGCGTTTTTGTGTTTAGACAAGTGTGCAATAATTGTGTCATCTTTGATGATTGCGTTTCTATGAAGCTTTAATTAAAACGTAATTAGCCCCACCAGTGATCTCGAAGTTAAACGGTTTTCCTCTCGAATAAATCGTTGTTGGAAGGTTGGGTGGTGTGCGCGTGGGGCGCTCGAAAGATCCCGTTCTGAACAAAATGAAACTTTCCTTTGACATTATGAACTCCTTTCTCATCACCAAAGGTGTTCGCTAATATAAATTATCCAACGTTCGTAAAACAAATTAACGCCGTTATTGTACGAAATCTACGTCGCCACAAGCGCCTTCTTTGTCACTCCACCACCAGATGAAGTAAGACAGTTGATCCGCGGAAAATTCGCGCTAACACGAAGAACAGTTAAAATAAGATAGATGGGACGCCATTTTAGCTCAGTATTTTGCTGCCATGCATTTCATTGTAAAACTACAGCGACTCAAACGAAAACTCAAGATGGAATAAAGAGATTGTTTTCGGTGAAGGGATTTGGACGATTGCCTCGAGTGTTGCTCAAAGTAAAATTACACTCCTTCAAGTTTCGAGCAAAACTAAGAAAATTATGCTCCTGGATGGGTGGAGGCGGCGGCGGCGGCAGCGGTGGTGGCAGTGGCGGCAACGTCAGCTCCGCAAATTAAACGCTTTTTACTCCAGATGATCTCAAGAGATTCGCACAACAATATCACATTATTTTATTATTATACAAAATAATCAAAATACAATTTTCTTCACTCATTAGCAAATTTGCAGCAACTATACAAGGTGATTCTTTTAGGGGCTACATTAGAAACTTTTTAACTTCTAATGCAGATAGGAATTTGAAATTTTGTACACAACCCAAATCAACCAGTCTGAGTTCAACTAAATTATTTTTAAAATGGCTGAACTTCCGGAACTACGAGAAATTGGCGTCAACTTTGAAATTTTAAATGGTACCCACTTATTTTTATTGCATTTTTGAATTCTCCTCTCCAAACTGAGTAAAATGTACCTAGTTGTTAGTACTTATCTATCATAGTTTTTGACATATGTCAATTTTTTGGTCAAAATTTTCACTTGCAGGGGTTCATTCAAAACATCACAGCTCTTGAACCCTTTGCGATAAGTGAATATTTTTTGTTGCATTCGAAAACCAAAGGTTCGAAAAATTTTCTGGAATTTTCAAAATTGTCGACTGTCAAATTGCAAGGCTAGTATGATTTTTTGAAAATGATCATTAACAAACAGCTTTAACTCAGTTTTTTCAAATGAAATGACTCTATTTTCTCAACGGCAATCAAAACTACATCAATTTGTAGAAGGACTTTTATCAACATGTCCTATACCTATCTCTTACAGTTTTTGAAATAATCACAAAAAACATGTTAATGTTTTTATTTTTATATTATTTGGTTGAAGATTATTAAATGCCGCCTCAATCCTTGCCTCAATTCTTCATAATTCCGGATGGGTGTTGTGTAGACTAATAAATCTTTAGTTCGTCTTGATCATTTTCCAAAGCCTACGTGATTTACTATAAAAATAAAAAACAAAAACACGTTTTTCGTGATTATTTCAGAAACTGTAACAGGTGGGTATAGGACATGTTGATAAAAGTCCTTCTACAATTCGATGTACCTTCGATTGCCGTTGAGAAAATGAGGTCATTTTATTTGAAAAAACTGAGTTATAGCTGTTTGTTACATATCATTTTCAAAAAATCATATAAGCTTTGCAATTTGACAGTTGACAATTTTGAAAATTTTAGGAAACTCTTCGAACCTTTGGTTATCAAATGCAAGAAGAGTTATTTACTTATTGCAAACGGTTCAAGAGCTGTGATGTTTTTAATAAACCTCTGCAAATGAAAATTTTGAGCAAAAAATTGACATATGTCAAAAACTATGACAGATAAGTACTAGTAACTAGGTACATTTTACTCAGTTTGAAGAAAAGAATTCAAAAATGCTATAAAAATAATTGGTTACCATTTAAAATTTCAAAGTTGGCGCCAATTTCTCGTAGTTCCGGAAGTTCAGCCATTTTGAAAATAATTTAGTTGAACTCAGACTGGTTGATTTGGGTTGTGTACAAAATTTCAAATTTCTATCTGCATTAGAAGTTAAAAAGTTTCTAATATAGGTCCTAAAAGAATCACCTTGTATACTGGGTGTCCCAGCGAGTTAAAAAAGTCAATTTAGTGACCTTTAAATGGTAAAATTAAAAAAAATTATTTAGGACATACAATAAAAATGACATGAATAAAAAGTATGGAACGAAGCGTTTTTCTCGTAAACTAACCACTTTACAAAAAAAATAATTAGTGTAGCGTAAAGTCCAATTAAAATGTGACCATTTATCAAGAATAACATTTTTCGAAATTTCTTTTTGTTTTCGGGTTTAAAAAAAAAAAAATTTTTTTAAATGGCAACCCACCATGATAATTTTTTTAATTAAAGAATATGATCTAAAAATGACCTTTAATTAAATAAAATTGTTTTTTAGCCAAGTACTGACTAGAAAACAATTCTGTTTAATTAGAGGTTATTTTTAGATCATAATCTTTAATTAAAAAAATTACCATAGTGGGTTGCCATTTAAAAAAAAAATTTTTTTTCCAGAACTCGAAAACTAAAAAAAATTTTGAAAAATGTTATTATTAGAGGTCATTTTTAGATCATAATCTTTAATTAAAAAAATTACCATAGTGGGTTGCCATTTAAAAAAAAAATTTTTTTTCCAGAACTCGTAATTAAAAAAAATTTCGAAAAATGTTATTATTGATAAATGGTTACATTTTAATTGGACTTTACGCTACACTAATTATTTTTTGTAAAGTGGTTAGTTTACGAGAAAAACGCTTCCTTCCATACTTTTTATTCACCTGGTATACAGGTGCTCCATTTTTATTGTTACAAATTTAAACAGGAGATAGAATATTCAATTTTAAGATAAAAGTTTCCTATGAACATTATAGGACGCTACACTCCCTGAAAGAGGTGCATGTTTTAATGGATTCTGTGTAATATTTCAGAAACAATTTTAGATAAAAGTAAAAAATTTGGTACCTTTATGTCAAAATTTTTAATCAGGGGCGTCCTAAACTGGGGGGTTTAGAATAAAAAGTACTATAACAACAACAAAATTCTAAATTCCATAGTTTTTTACTAAAAAAAGGTTTTTTGCGTTTTTACGATATAACTTACCCTTTTTGAGTAAAATCTTTCTTTCTTTAACACTTGTTTTGTGGTGTTTTCTACCGAAAAAAAATGGTCAAGTTTGGTCGAAAATCACGTGTTAGTACGTTTTAAACATAAAAACTCAAATTTTGAATAAGACTTTATCGAGACAAGATAAAATCACGAAATTAAATCGAAAATATCAAATTTTTCACTTTCTCAAGCGTTTAAGAAAGTTCTTCAGCCAGAAATACAATTTTTTTGCTAAATTTCGTCCGAACCAGTTGAAAAATCAATAAAAATTGTGCTATTTTTGCTTTCTTAAGCAGTTAAATACATTTCTGAACTAAAAACTTCTTTCGCAAAATGTTGTTAAAATAGGCCACAAAATCACTAAACTAGATTCACATTATCGCTCTATTTTGGTCTGTTTCACTGGATTTAGTTTGGTGACCTTAAAACCTACTTTTTTTCAAAAAATTTCATTCACAACCAAAAAACCACCAAGTTAGTGCACCTTTTAAAGCGTTTAACATGTTTTTGAGTTAAAAACTGTTTTTTTTGCAAAATTTTAGGAAAAAAATTACCGAATAACATTATTTTTGACGTTTTTAGTTAAAAATGCACTTTTTTGCGACATTTTGTTCATGCAAGTCGTGAGATCTTCTAATTAGATAAAAATGGTGTTTTTTGCCATTTGTGAGTAAAAATCTTAATTGTTTTTTATCAAAATATGCCCAAAAATTAATTAGGCAAAAAATTATTTTATTTCCATCTATTTTCAAACAAATAAAAACGTTTTCGAGCCAAAACTGATTTTTTTCACAAAATTAAGTTGAAAATGGTATATTTTTTTTAAACTGTGGGTTAGGATAAATAGTACTCTAACTATTTTGGCTGAAATTTTTTGCCACTTTTAACAACAAAATTCTAAATTCCATAAGGTTGTAACATTTTTTTAGTGTGTTGCATTTGCAAAGATAACAAAAATGAAGGCGTTTGTTAAAAGTTCAATAACTGAAAAAATTTAAATGGAACATCCCATTTATTGTTTTTGCATTTAAAAGATTATTAAATTATCTTTTTAAAATTATTTACTTTTAGGTGTTTATAATCAATTACTAAAAAGATATTTAACGTTAAACTTAAAAAAAAATAATTACTATTGTTTCAGTAGCCAAAAAGTGCACAGTTGCACAAGAGATGGAAAAAAAAAATGTCACTTAAAAATCACATTATTCTTTATTTTTACAATAAAATAATTCGAATTTCAGTATTTTTAACGACTTTTAAAATATCTGGATAAATCCACGGAGAAGTGATTCGTGGTGAAATTACTATGGTTATCAACAATGTTTAGATATTGATAAAAAAACACAAATTTGTAACTTATTTTTGGGACATGCTGTATAGTTCAAAAAAATTTTAGGTGATGCACTAGATTAGTATCTATCAATTTTTTTAATATTTTTTTTTAAATTGTACTATTTAAAGGGCACTAATGAACTTAATCAACTCGCTGGGAGACCCTGTATAATATACAGACCGTCCCAAAAGTAAACCGCCATACGACAACCATTAATAGAAAATGCCATACTGAGCAAAAAATTTAAATAATTTCTTTCTATCTTTATTTATTAAAGAGTTACAGCTATACAAAATTCATTGTTACAATTTAAAAAGCTGTAACGAAGATAGAAAAAAAATTGTTTAAACTTTTTTTCTCCGAATGATGTTCTCATTAATGGTTGACGTATGGTTTGCTTTTGGGACATCCTGTATTATTTGTATTTTTCTGCACAAGTTTTTAGTGCCAAGGTCGGAAAGTGCATTGTTATATAGAGGTTGTGTCGTGTTTTGCGTCCCCTAATGGATAGAGTGCATCCCTCTGCTGTCGCGACCCGCCAAGTCTTAAATTTAATTTGAAGACACAAGCAGGCGGCTGTGAAGTCAGAGGAGAAGACAGTCGAAGGAGTTACCTCGTCCCCGGCCTGCTTGATTTAATTAAACAATTTGTAAAAGCGTGTCTTGAATATATCGACAATTGCTTTAAATAGCATCACTAGTTTTGTTGTCTCTCTTGTTCGTGTTGTCGAGAATACGACGTTGAAATTTAATTTTTTGTCGATGGAGGCGGCGGTGGTGTATGAGGAGGGGCAGCACCTTGAAAGGTCCTAGTTGATGAAAACAAAGACGAATGGATACATTACTAAATTAATCTTTGAAACAAAGCACTTTCCTTGAGCCTTATTCATCAAAGCCAACTCATTTATTTAGTTACTTCCCTTTCAGTCGATTCTAGTCGTTAGTTCGCGTCTTTCGAAGAGGCAAACATAATTTATAAAGGAATAATACGCGAACACAATGACTCGACAACGGCTACAGTCTCAAATTTCGACGCAGTTGCTATTTCACAAAGAAACACTATTTTTTAAGAAAATTGCAAAAATTCGGAACAATTGACAATTTTTCTGGCTCTGACCCGGAAAAAAACTCAAAAAAACATTTTCGTTTTTATTTTCAAATTTTAGAACCAATAATTTTCACTATTTATAGCTGTAATTATTTAAATTAATAACTTATTAGTCAGATAATTTATACGGAGTGAGATCTCAACTCTTGCCGCAAATTTTAGTTATTTTTTTTCTGTTTAAAGTTTAGAAAAATGTGTCTTAAATAGTTAAAAACATTTTTGTCAAAGAATTTAATTAAAGTCAATTAGAAACTATCGGTTTCGAAAAAGTTGTGTAGAAAGTAGAAATTCTAGGGGGCTCGCGGCTTTGCCGCTCGCATTTATTTAGACCTCACACTATCTGATTCGCAAATATTTTGTCAAAATTATCGAAAGTTTCGCCCCTAGGTAGTCAATAGTAAATAGTATATTAAAAAACAAGTTTCATAAAATCAGTCTTGAAGCCCGCATCTAATTAAAAAAAAAACTAGTGGCGTATGCACAAATTAATTTAAAGAATAAGTGCTTCAAGGTCTTATAAAACGAGTTTTTATACTATTTTTTGTAATTTGCCTTTTTTATGCTCAGAAGGGGGCGAGCGGCAAAGCCACGAGCCTCCTTTATTTTGACAAAATCTGGTATTGTGAGGTTTAAAAGAGGGCGAGCAGCAAAGCCACTTTATAAATTTTGACAAAATCTGATAATGTGAGGTTTAGAAGGGGGGCGAGCGGCAATGCCTCTGACAAACCGTGACCCCCATTGAGGGCGCAGCCCCCGTAAGCCCCAATTGGGGTCGCATCCCCCGTAATCCCCAATCGTATTTGACCATATCAAGGCTAGCACGATATTTTGAAAAGTCTCAATTTACATTTTTTAAAAATGAGCATTCTTATTTAAGAAATTTTTAAACGTTTTTGTTTCAAAATTGTTTAAACCGGAATTTCTAGACACTTTTTTAGTCTCCCCTACTGTCTTTTGCAACACAATGTCTTGAAAAATCTTGATTGACATTCTTTTTTAATCTAAGCATTTCTTTAAGAAATTTTTAAATGTTTTTTGCAACTCTAGAAATTTTTTGATACTTTCTTAGTCTCCCCAATTGTCTTTTCTAGCACGATGTTTTGAAAACTCTGGATTGACATTGCTTTAAGAAATTTTTAAATGTTTTTTTGCAAGTCTGTAAATTTTTTAATCCGAGACATCTGACACTTTCTTAGTCTCCTCAACTGTCTTTTGTAGCACGATGTTTTGAAACGTCTAGATTGGCATTTTTACTACTAAATTTAAACATTTCCTTAAGAATTTTTCTTCTTTTGAAAATCAAAAAGTCAGTACATTTAACACTTTCTTTTTACTTCAAACCAAAAAAAGTAATCCGAACCGACCTGAAGCTACTTGAAGTGACCCAAACATTATTTTTTACAATCTAAAAAACACTTTTTTAAATAAAAATTAAATTTTTAATCAAATCCTATAGGATTTGACCACATTGCTAGTTTTTATACTATTTTTTGTAATTTGCCTTTTTATGCCGTTTTTAATCAAAAATGTTTTACTTGATCGATTTAAAGATTGTTGTGACGTTTGGTAATGTCTTAATGTTAAAAGTCAAAATTTGATCTAGTCTCCTTTTGACTATTAAGACATCGCACATGATGACGTTGCGTTCTTTAAAATCTCTATTAGCCAATCAAAATAAAGGCAAATATTAAAAAAAAATGTACTTTGTATAAAAACACGATTTTTATTAATGTGTGTATTTTTTTTAAGTCAAACAAATCGTGTAATGACTGCAATTTGATATTATATTAATGAGTAATGAATTAATGAAAATGATTTTCGTGGCTAAAAACGCGTTTTTATTGTTTAATTATTTTTTTTAAATTCAGGTAATAGTTAGGTGTACCTACCTAACACGGTATTATTAAAATTAAATTGTTTTTGTTCATTAAAAAAATGAAATATCAAAAAAAAGTTTGAATTTTTTTGTAACTACATAACAAACTATGGACCTATAAAGCTTCGTTCCGTATATACAGGGTGATAAAATTTGATGATAAATATCAAAAATTTTTGTTTGTGCAAAATCACTTGATTACTTTTTTAAAATTTTACATTATAACCCCTATTTTTCGGCAGTTACTTTATTTTTACTTTTACCAGTGGCGTGCGTATTTTTGTTTTTGCAATTTTTTCAATAAATAGCAATGTCAAAATATTGATAAATATCGATACAGGGTCCATTAGTGACTTTTAAATGGTAAAATTTTTAAAAACTTATATAGGACATTGATAGATACTAATCTAGTCCATCGCCTAAAATTATTTTCAACTATACAGCGTGTCTCAAAAATAAGTTACAACACAAACTTATGTTTTTTTAAATGTGGCTAAAAACGCGTTTTTAGTGTTAAATTATTTTTTTTATTTAGGTAATAGCTACTGGTGTACCTACCTACCTAACACGGATTATTAAAATTAAATTATTTTTGTTCATTAAAAAAAAATATTTTTAAAGTTTGAAATTTTTTGTAACTCCATATTTTCGTCATTCAATTTTAATAATTTTTTGATTAAAAAAAAATAAATGGCGGCACAAAACTAGAAATAATCGCAAATGTTGAATTTTAAAACTGTCTTTTTGCGTGCAAAATTTCAAATGTAAAAGTAAAAAATAAATATATGTTCCTATAACGAGATTAGAAATAGAGTGATAATAACTCTCGAAATTTACCTACAAAGCGACTTGAAGGAATTTTCATCAACTTTATCATAGAGCGTTTCTCCTTTCTAAAGCTCTTTGAGACAATCACTAAAAGCTCTCTTTAACTCGTAACGTCGTGAAACTAAATCCTCTTTGCCGGTTAAAAAACCTCAAAACGGTTTAAGCTCATTTCAGCTCTCCCAAAAAAAAACCGAATTGAAATAAATCTAATTAATCAGTGTTGATTTCGTTCCTCGCGGCGGCGTGTCATAAAATCCTCTCCTTAAACTTTAAACACACCCAAAATCTGAAATCCACACTGAGAAATTCAAATTAGAATTACTTTCCCTACATTAAATACAGCGCCATTTTGGTGGGCAAAAATCAGGGAAAAGTCGACCTTATACCATCGCACAAATAAGGGCGAATATCTTAAATAAAATCTAAGGCATATACTTAGGATGAGGGTTGAGTTTTCTAGAGGGATATTTGTGTTGAGCTTTGCGAGGATGATACTCAAAAAGCGACCGTAACTCACCCTGCATAAGTCTCATTTTACCCTAACTTGAATTAAAACGTACAAAGAGGGTGATTTTAAACCCGGGCCTCGCCGGTTAAAGTTAGAAATGAGGGAGCAAACTTCAAGAGGGAATTAAGGAATGATTTTTTTTCTCTAAGTTAAAGTTTTTTGTGATTTATCGAGATCGCGCTGTCGCAAACTATGTTTCAAACTATTCCAAGTTGAAATTCCTCGTATTTGGGAAACTATTCAGGTAATAATATATTTTATTCGCTCATATTCGTGCAGTTTGTAGCGCCTTATCGGGCGTACATTCCCCGAGGTATTTAAATAGGAAGACGTGCGCTCGCATTTCTACCAACTAGATAACGTCAAGTGTTCCTATTAGTCTCTTAGGGACTTTAGCTAAGACGATGTTTAACCGGTTATTGGCTGCATTGTTTTTAGGTGACGATATTCAGATCGTATCGGAGGGCCAAAGGCCCGCATTCTCTAATTTATCGACGAATTAATTCAATTTATGCTAGATTGTTAATAGTTCATTAAAACTAGAGGTTTTTAATTAAAAAAAAAAAACGTAAATCATAAATATCTACTTATCAATACTTATAAATATTTTGGCATTGGTATACAGGATGCGCCAGAACTCGCGGCCTAGAGGAAAATGCCACCTAAGGTAAGATATCAGGAACATGAAAAAAATATAAAAAAAATTATTCTATCTATAAAAATTTCGAAGTTAGCAGAGTTTAAATTTTGCACTTTGACTCTGTTAGAAAAATAATTTTCCAAGTTTTTTTGCTACAGGCTAAAGAGGAAACAAAAAAGCTGTATTCTAAATTGTTAAACTTAAACTATAATTGTTTAAATTCTGTTACCGAAGATAAATATCAACTTTGTTATTTTAAATAGAAAGCTATGTTTTCAATTGCGTTTTTGGATTCTACGAGTTATTATTGACTTTCCCTATACCAAAGTTCGTCCGTTTTTGAGATTTTTAGACTTTCTTGAAAATTTGTGGATTTGAACCGTCCTTTTCAAAAATCGATAGCTTTGCCATTTGTAACTGTTATGGGCATTTATACGAAAAAGAATTGATGTTCCTTTTCGTAAACTCATAATTTAAAAAATGATTAACAAATCTACGACTTTTAACGATACGTTTGGGGAAATTTAAATAAGTACCCAAATCTCCCACAATATCAAAAAAGTCATCATAACTTTAAACATAGGTATAGAGAATAAATAAATGTTCATTAATTTGAATTTCCACAAGAAATAACACAATTAACTCGGAAATTAATCTCAAAATGGGTAAAATTGAAATGAAATCTCAAACAGTGTAAAAAATCTTGGAATTATAATGGATTCGGATACGATTTAATGGACATGTGAACTTGATTGTAAAGAGGTCTTTTATTGTTTTAAAAATGTTATATTCCAATTCAGGGCCGTACTCAAGGGGAGGGATTAGGCGGTTCAAACCCCCACCGAAATGTTGAGCACTTTGTTATATAGTGTTATAAGTGTTAAAAATTTCGTTTTTTTGTTATTTTAGTGAGTTAATTTTAAATTTTTGTGAATTAATTTTTCAAGTGTTAATTATAGTGTTTAATTTTTATTGTTAGGTACAAATTTAAAAAGTTGATAGAATATTTAATTTTAAGACAAAAGTGTTTTGAAAAATTCTATGAAAGGGAGCTACACCCCCTAAAAAAAGTACGTTTTTTAAAGGGTTTTTTCTAATATTTCAGAATAGATAAAATTACGAAATTTGGTACCTTTATATGCATGTACACCTAAACAAATGCCAAATAACAATTTTTTTAATCAAACGGTAAAACAAATTTAATTTTTAATTTTTATACTGTTTATGGTGTGTAACATACATTTTTAAACCAATTTTTACTAAAAATCCATAAATTATATCGGCAAGGAACCACAGGCAACATAGTTAGAGTAAATTTTTATCCTAATCCCATCTAGTTTAGGAAGCCCCTAATTAAAAATTTCAACATTTTATTTTTGTACTTGTTTAGGTGTATAAAAGTTATCATCTGTACCAAACTTTTTTTTTCTAAAATGATTTCGGAAATATGAAAGAAAAAACCTATTAAAAGATGCACCCCCCGATGTATGTTCATAGAAAATTTTTGTTTTAAAAATGAATAGTCTATCTCCTGTTTAAATTTGTAACAATAAAAAGTATTAAAATTTTATTTTATTTTTTGTTACTTTTGTGAGTTACTTTGTATTTTTTATGTTTAATTAGGATCTCTTATTTCAATTTAAAATAAAAACGAGTACTTAGAGATTTTTGCTTTTTATTTCGACTTCTTTCATTTAATTTTCATGGACCAACAACCAACTTGTACGTACAATTCAAAAAAAATATTATTTTATTATTATTTAATAAAAAAATTAAAACCTTTTATTTGAAAAAAAAATAGTTACGGGTATTTAAAGTTTCACAAACGTAGTCTTCAATTTTGAGAGTTTGGTAATTATTTTTTTAATATAAATACTTTTCTTTTTCATATCTCTAAATACGATTTCAAAATACTTAAAAATGGCAGTCATAGATTTTTAAAGAGAAAGGTGCAAATAATCCAAAACAATTCAAAAAA
Organism: Tribolium madens; assembly: GCF_015345945.1. Lineage (NCBI taxonomy): Eukaryota > Metazoa > Arthropoda > Insecta > Coleoptera > Tenebrionidae > Tribolium > Tribolium madens. The sequence continues at coordinate 4,887,577 of NW_025401041.1, forward strand.
GTCTAAATATTTGGAAAACGGTTTAACTTTAGTGTAAAAAAAGCTGATAAAACTCTCTCAAAATTACTTGAGTGATCCAAAAACGCAATAAAAACATAGCTTTCTATTTAAAATAACAAACTTGAAACCGGAAGTGCCACCATCTTGAAGATATTTTCATTGAGCAGAACCTTACCGACTATATCTATTTGCAAATTTTTAGATAAATATCATTATTAGAACTTACAATACCTCTAATGTGAGGTTAGCTGAAACAGCCTGTATAAACATTAATTCTTTTATTAACAATAAAAAATAGAACAAGATCACATAAAATAACAAAATGAGAGTATAGAAATAAAAAATAAAAGTGTTTTGAGCAATAAATGTAAAAAAATCTCATATACAGAGGGTTCAAAAAGTGACGCATCAACTCAGTGAGATATTGTGGAGAAGCATTTGCATTAAATAAATTTTTAAGATGACATTTTACAAAATCTCAAGCTACAAACTTATTTTGTTAAGTTTTTAAATTCACATTATTTTTTCAACTGTTTCTATACAGTCAACAAATTTGAAAATGACGTGTCTATAAAACGAAACACTGCACTTATTTTGAATTTTTTATTATATCCACCAATTTGGGACACCCAGTAAATAAATAAAAAACTTAGGTATGTATATAGAGAAGGCTAATTAAAAACTCTCTCAATATTCCGAAAACGTAATAAAATCATAGCTTTCTATGTGAGATAACAAAGCAGATAAATGTCAGTGTCAGAACTCCCAATACTTTTCAAATGTAGCATTTACCCAAAACACTCTAGTTTTTTTTACTATTTTTTCTATTCTCGAAATTCAAAAAATAGTACTCTATACAGGGTGAATATAAAGTATGGAACCAAGCGGTTTTTTAAATCATTTGCCTCTACAAAATAATAATTAATACTCCTATAAATTAAAAGAATATAAAAAATGTGATTATAAGAAAAAAAAATTGATTTGTTTTTGAGAAAACTGTATAAAATACATGTATAAAAAACAATACAGAGTGTCTCCGGAAAGACGTCTCAAGGTTACACTATTGCTACTATTAAATACTAACAGTTTTTGTATTCATTACTAAGCGTATTGTTAAAAAACTTGAACATCTTCTTGGATCTTCTTGGTATGGAAATGATGAACAAAAAACAATAAACTTGAAATAAAATAGTCTTAAAATATGAAAAAAAGCGGATAGAGGGTGTCTCGCGAAATACGACCCTGCTAGTTTTGATATATTTTTTAAATAAATTGAATCTTGTTTCTAAGTTTGTAACATATTGAAATTGGAAAACGTACAAAGTGTCTAATTGAAATACATGTATTAAAATTACAGAGTGTTACAGGCAAAACGTCTCAACTCGTATTTTAAAAAATTTAAAAAAGCGTATAGGGTGTCTCATGTAAAACGACCTTTGTTAGTTTTACCAAATCTATACTTTTGATGTATTTTTTTAACAAATAAAAAACTTTTTTCTAAACTTATTGATAAAAATTTGAAATACATATTCGAGAAGTAAAAAATGTTCAGTTTGATTTGGTTCAATTGGTTGATACAGGGTGAATATAAAGTATGGAATCAAGCGGTTTTATTCTTAATCATTGCCTCAAGAAAATAATAATTAATATAAATTAAAGTAATATAAAAAATGTGATCGTATTTTCAGAACAAACTTTTGTTTTGTTTTTGAGTTATGCGATTTTTTTTTGTCAAAATTGTCATTTATGTAAAAAAATGTTTTTGAA
>NW_025401041.1:4889399-4901829 GCF_015345945.1 Tribolium madens
AAATAAAAAATTGTAAAACTTAAAAACAAAAAAAAAATTTTATTCTTGATAAAACATCACATTTTTAAAACTTTATCATTCATCACTTAGTTTAAGCAAAAACCGTTTGGTTCCATACTTTTTATTCATGTGAATAAAATGATGTCGAGCGTCAGATGTTTCTCGCTCCCAGCCTCCTTAGATCGATTCCGTGTCAGTTTCTCGGTAGTTCTTTGATCGGTGTGGCACAATAAAAGCATCTCTCGCCGCAAAGAGATACGCATCCAGATAGGCGAACGAAGCCGTCGAAAGAGAAAGACTAAGGGTTGGTGTGGGGGTTGGATGTGAGGGAGATGAGTCTGCGGAACAACATCCATCATTTATGATATGAATAAGTAAAACTCGCGTAAAACTTAGAAACTCGACTCGTGATACTCAAATTTTAATTAGTTTTGAGCCGAGTTTAAGTTGATGTTCAACAAACTTTGGTAATATTAAAACGGAAATTAAAAGATAAGAAAATAACGAGCTCACTGCTCGACGCCATTTGCCGAAATCGCGTCGTAAACGGTATCCATAATGCCCAAGTTTTTGACGTCTTTGCTCCTCCAACCAACCCCCCGATTTCCACCCCACCCCCAAGATTCTATTCATCTTTTGTCGCCCGAATGGGGGAGGCGCTCTGGATGATGTTTGTTTTGTTAATTGAATCGTTTCCTTGAAACTCTGAATCGATCCGAGATTTTTTTCATTGCAGGAAATCGCAACAGGAAGCACCCTTCGCCATGATGGGAATCGGACTCACCCGTCGGAAGAAGAAAACAACACAAACATCGCATTAAAAAATATTAATTCACCAAAAAAAATTTTTTCTTTCGACCATGGACTTGACACTGGGGTAAGGTGGTTTTTATAAATTTTGTTTTCAAAGAGTTGGCAACACTGCCTTTTAATTCTCTGGATTGTATTTCACACGTGAAACGAATTTCAAGAGAATTTTACTCGAATCTATTGCTTTACACTTTTCACAAATTATTTTCATTATTTTTTAGTGGATTGTATTACATCGGTATTTTTTTTAATTTTTTCCTATTTTTAAAAAAAGTGTAAAGAAACCAAAAATGCAAATAAATTAGCAATGAATTTACTGGAAATATAGCAACAAGATTTTTTTTATTATTTCACGAGTTAATAAAACGTTGTTTTTTTCCTGAATAATAACATTTCATAAAACTGAAAATGTTTTTGGTCCTTCGATAAAAATAAAATCTTTAGCTAAAAAAACAAAACACGAAATTTTGACAGTTACTAAACCACCATTCGTTTGTTTCCAGAACAAAGTGTCACTTTAACAAAACTAGTTTTTTGAATTTGACAGTTACAAAAACGATAGTTGTTTGTTTTCTATCTCAAAAGACTTTTTAACAAAACTGTTTATTCGAGTTTGACAGTTACCAAAATGATATTTGTACATTTTCTTTATCAAGTGTCTCTTTAACAAAACTGATTTGTCAAATTTGACAGTTATTCAACCGTTTGTCCTCAAAAATGTCATTTTCTAACTTCATAAACAAGAGATTTTGACAGTTATCAAAATAATATTTATTTGTTTTTTTTTAAACGGTATTACTTTAATCATATTAAAACAAAAAATATTGACAGTTAAATGCCACTTTAACAAAACTAGTTTTTCAAATTTGACAGCTACAAAAACGGTAAATGTTTGTTTTCTGCATCAAAAGTTATTTCACAAACAGTTTATTCGAGATTGACAGTTAACAAAATGATATTTGCTTATTTTCTGTGTCATTTTACCAAAACTGATTTGTCAAATTTGATTTGTCAATTTTTTAACTTCATAATCAAGAGTTTTTGACAATTACCAAAGTTATATTTACTTTTATTCCTCAAAGCGGTGTCATTTTAAACATATTAAAACAAAAGTTCTTGTCAGTGTCAATTTAACAAAGCTTAAATTTGATACTTATCAAAACTTTAATCAAAACTGTCATTTTTAACTTCCGAAACAAGAGATTTTGACGGTTACCAAAACAATATTTGTTTTTACTCAAAACGATGTCATTTTAACCAAATTAAAACAAACGATATTTGCTTATTTTCTGTGTCACTTTACTAAAACTGATTTGTCAAATTTGATTTGTCAATTTTTTAACTTCATAAACAAGAGTTTTTGACAGTTACCAGAGTTATATTTACTTTTATTCCTCAAAGCGGTGTCATTTTAAACATATTAAAACAAAAGTTCTTGTCAGTGTCACTTTAACAAAGCTTAAATTTGATACTTATCAAAACTTTAATCAACTTCCGAAACAAGAGATTCTAACGGTTACCAAAACAATATTTGTTTTTACTCAAAACGATGTCATTTTAACCAAATTAAAACAAACGATATTAACAGTCAAATGTCATTTTATCAAAACTTATTCTTCAAATTTAGAAGTTATCAACTTATCAAAAGTCCAAACGTTCTTTGTCTAAAAAAGTGTCAAAAATAAGAGATTTTGACCGTTACTAAAATAATACTTCTTGTTCTTTTTTAAAACTGTCATTGGACAAACCCCAACCAAAAAAAAAAATTTTTTTTCAACAACATGAAATTTTTTTTTGCTAAATAACTCTTTTTAATAAAACTGATTCTGACAGTTATCAAAACCGTGGTTGTCCTGTATAACCAAATATTTCAATAAAACTGAAATATTTTGGCTTTCAGAAAGAAAAAATTTTGACAGAAAATTTGTCATTTTTGTTTCTCTGAAAATGTCTACCTATCAAATCTTTTTTTTTCCTTCAGCAACAAAATCTCATCAATTCGACTAGTTTTCCCCCAAAAATACACATTTTAGAAACAAAAAACTCAACAAAAAAAAACAACAATTATACATTTGTTTTCTGAAAATATGCCACTCTGATAAAACATAATAATTTTAAAACAAAAGCATTTCCATGGTTAACTTGATTTATCAAATTCTGCAAAAAATAAACATTTTTTAATCGGAAAAAATAGTGTTTTTCTCTGAAAATGCGCCATTCAGACTATGTTGAAAGTTTTATTGTATTTCAGAAACTCAGATGCAATTTTTCAGACTTTTAGAAAACAAAAATACATACATAGAAACATTTTTGACAAGGCAATAAATTGAAGATTCCACAAACAACTATTGAATTATCCTGAAAAAATTAACACTTTAAAACACCTGAAACGGATTTTGTAGGACCACTTTTCAGTTTTTTGCATTTTCCCAAACTTTCTAAAACTCTAAAGTGTTTTCAGGAGAAAAGTTGTTTCGATAAGGCGTCTTAGACTTCTCCTGAAATAATACTTTACGGTCACGTTTTCAGTGAATTCACCTGTCATTCAGCAACGGTTGCCAACTCTTAAAAACAAAATAAAAATTACCTTACTGACGAATTCCGGAGCCGATGTTATCGGTGTCGGACGCGACAAATCTCCGAATTCTGACACAATCCTTTTTTTTCTCTTCAGTTTGACCAACTTGCCAGTCGTCACCTGCTGAAATTTGCAACCGGAGACGCGGAGGAGGGGGGAATTTAAGAAATACAAAGAGCGGGAGGGAAGTGTTTGAAAAAGAGAGGGATGCCACCACATCAGGGGAGGCTGGGACTTTCCTTGGCCGGCGACGAAAGGGGGGAATAAGGAGGGTGTGGCTTAATGTAAGAAATCAATGATTCAGCCGCCCCTGTAAGAATAGTTGGCTTTCTAATAACGGCATCGCTCCTGGATACGAAGGAGGAAAAGGATTTTTCCCACCCTCGATGATTTTTTACCCCAATTGGGGGGTAAAAGCGACCCCGGGAAGCATAATTCATAACTTAAATTACTAAAATACCCCATTAATTTCTGCACTGATTTCTAACACGAACATTAAGAATATATACTTGCTACCTTTGCAATTTATGGCTGGCAAGACTTAGAAATTGCGTTATTCTGTTACGTGAAATTTAATTATGACGAGAGGGCTGGAATTTCACAAAAACACGTTTTTTGCCCTTTTAATTAAGACGCAATAAAGATGAGAAAAAATTTTCTACAAAAATAAAAAAGTTAACATGCATCCTAACAAGTCATTACGAAACTAAAAATGCAGTACTGCCAAATGGGACTGAAATCTGTGAAAAATTACTATAAAAAATCTCAATTCAATCCGATCAAAAGTCAAGTTAAAAATATGTAAAAAATACAATTTTTATATACTGGATGAGTGTTCAAAAAGTGCAGTTTTCAGTTACCAAATCAGATTTTATTTTGGAGAAAATCGTAGAATATTTTTAGCTGACTCACTCTATATCTGATACAATTTTTTATATTTGCTCTCCAGATAAAAGCGAATACCTTCAAAATATTTTTTTCTTAATCTTTGACTTTTCTTGATTCTTAAAAAATATCTTTTGTGTCTCAATTGTCAAATTTAATTTCGTTTATTATATTCTGTCCTTGTTTGTTTAATAAAACTGAGAATTTACTGATCTTTTATTAACACTTAAGTTTATAGTAGCTGTAATTTCGACAAAATTTATTTTTACAACTAAATTTTGTTTAGTTTTTGATGACCTCACGTTAAAAATAGACAAGATTAAATTTTTTATAGGAATTTTAAATTAAAGCAAAGTTTAAGTAAAAATATAAACAATAAACAAAATAAAAACAAACAATACTCCTACTTGTAATACCAAATATTTAACAAAATTGTTCTTTCCATATTGTTATTTTCAGTTTTACATACTTTTTATTCTAAAACTCAGAACAAATTTATTAACATATTTTTTTCTACACGTAATACTTAACAAAACTATTTCAGAAACAGTTAACAAAAATTATATTTAAAAACGTACAGGGTAATTCAAAAATGACATGCAAACAAAATTTTTTTTTATTTATTCATTATTTTACAAAAATTTGATGTAACATATTTGTTTTAAATGAATTTAGCATTGATCAAAACGCCATAAAACACAAAGTTAGAATGTCACTTTTGAGTCAATCTGTATATTTATGCTTTATTTTTATTTACACGTAATAACACAAATCTTTCAAGTACAAATATAAATTATCAAAAAACAAAAAGTAAAAAATATAAACAATAAACAAAATAACCAAATATTTAACAAAATTGTTCTTTCTACATTGTTATTTTCAGTTTTACATACTTTTTATTCTATTCTTCAGAACAAATTTAGTCGTCTGTAGCCAAAAATATATTTATATATATATATAAAATATATTTATTTATCAATATGTCAAAATAGAAATTGTTACAATATTCACCAAAAACTCTGTAAGTACTTTATTATTTTAATTTTTTTATAATGACAAAACAGTTTTCCTATATTCAATCAAAATGTTATTTCAAAAACATTCATAAATTATCAAAAAACAAATTGTAGGTACAGGGTGATTCAAGAGTGACATACTAACCACACAAAATTTCATTATTTATCCATTTTTTAAACAAAACTTGTAAAACTTTTTCAACGATTCCAAAACACTTTCTTATAACACAAATAATGTCACTTTTGAATCAGCCTGTAAACATTTTCTAAACCACTAAAAAAAGTTGAATTATAAAAATCATTAACCAATTTGGAGCCCAATAAAACAATAAAAATCCAAAAAAATAAACTTCTGATTTCTTCATTTTTTTATATTAAAAATTTGCGAAAAACTAGACAAACATTCTCAGTTATTTCACGATATAACCAATTAATTAATTAACTAATTAACTGACGCAAAATACCAAAGAAATAGAATTTAAGTACTTAATAAACTTAAAAGATTACACAGAAATTGTAAAATAATAGAACAAAACACAAATTTGGATATATCCGTTTTCATACATTTTAAACCTCAAAACAAGTAAAATTCACTACAAAAGCAACAGATTCAGTCTCAAATCCGCCAAAAACACTCAAATTACTACAAAAATAAAAGTCTAGTCCGATTTTTCTATAAATTTATCAAAACAAATCCAATTCGCAATAAAATTTTAACATAAAATTTCGTTAAATTCCCAATTCCTCCTCGCTTGAGTGAACTATGCATGAAATGATAATCGCGAAAAGTCATTATTAAAATATTCGCAGCATGTCTCGACATAGTATGTGCCTTTGCATGCACCTCTTTTGTTTACACACTCTACGTTCATTTATCTTAGCTTTTCCAAGGCACACGAGATGAATAATAAATTTTCTCATCTTTAATTCTATGAATCTTAAATTCGCTCCGCTTCTCGTCGTGAAAAATCGCTCCGGGTATTTCCCCGCGCAACAAGTTGTTTAAAAAAAATGACCACGAAATGTTCTCCTCAACAATATCGAAGACTCCCGAAGTTTTCCGACGCTTTTTTTAGGTTAGATTTAAGTTAGAGTAGCTTTTAATCATTTGTAATACACATGCAACTGCTTTAAGTTAAGTTTTGTCTTTTTTTTGTAATGTTATATTGTGTTTGTCTTTTGCGAAATAAAGGTTTTGGTAAAAAAGAGTTTTTTTTTTGTTATGGGGGTGTGGAAGGGAGGAATTTCAGGTTATCTTGGAAACAAATGAGGTAGAAGAAAAGCGGGAGTAGATGCAGATTCCTTACTAATTCGACTTAACGAATCATTAAGCGAGAGACTAACTTTAACTGAAGATTAAATATAATAGTTAGCGTTAACTGAACTCTAATGTCACTCATCACTTAAACGTCACTTCCTTAATTATCACATTAAAGGGAATAAGAAGGGTGAGAGCAAAGAGGGGCTCCAAGATACTCGATTTGATCGGTTACACATTAAAAAAAACAAAATAATTACAAATAGTAAGCTGAAATTTATGTCTCAGAGTTGGCAGCATTGCTAATCAAACGCCAACAAGGTCACGGTTTTAAAAAAATGAAATTAAAATTAAATAAAGAAAAAACATCATAATTGCAAAACTAAAATTTATATTTCAAGGTTGGTAGAATTGATAAGTCAAACGCAAACTTCAGTTATGCCAACCGTCTAACAAAGTTAGGTTATTTTTTTAGTTGGATGAGGTTTGTGCTTTACGGATGGTAGAAGTGAAATCTAAAAAAATACATATTTTTTCAATTTTTTATACAAGATTATGAGTATCATTAAATTTTTTGACAAATACTTGAAATTTTTTTTGAATACTTGAAATTTTTCTCTCAGGCGCAAGTTCTGACATACCCTGTATTTTCAGTTTGTAGAAATAAAATTCGATAAAGTTGGTAGCACTGATATTAAATATTAATTTGGTTAAGTCAAAAAATTTACGTATTCAATATTTTTAACAATAGTAATAATAATAATAATAGAAAAAAATCATTAATTATTATAAATAGTAGGCTAGGATGTACATTTCACGGTTGGTAGAATTGATATAAACAAAAGAATAACTTGGTTATACGTAGCTTTTCAATGTTACCAATCGTTTAATAAAGTGATAATCTTGCTAAATGTTTGGTAATTATTTTTGTTTTAAGATTAATAATATTTGCTAAATTCACATGTTTAAAATTTCTAATCTTCTCTCACAAAAAACTAGGAATATTTTTAGGAATTCCTTCAATTTGGGCCCTATTTCACCTCAACAAAAAAACTTTGTTCTGACATTGAATTGATTACTAAAATGTTTTTGCAATTCTTTTTTGTAAACATTGACCAAAGTCAATTAATTTTTGTATAATAACACCACAAAAACCATTATAGTCTATGAAAATGGTTTCACAACACCTAAAACACGTTGTCATGTTTGGTTGCCTATCACAAGTAAATTTATTGATTTTTTTTTCGTTAAACTTTTTTGTGGCCTTTGCCGTTTATTATCTATCCTCCAGAAGTAATAAATTTCCCCTCAAACTTACATAATTATCGCATAAAACTTGTAATCGATCGCGGAACGAACGGTCGGAAAACATCCAAGGAATTCAAACGCTCGAACGAATAATTTTATCGTCCTTTATAAGGAATTTGATTTGGTTTATGGTGAAATTTTCACCCCTCAAACTTGCTCTATCTCATTCTAGACATTTTAAGAAAAATATAAGAACGAGAGAGATAGATATATAATGACAGATCGTTTCTCGTTTTTGATCAATTCGATAAACAATAATTTAAAGTGTAAATATTTTTTTTCAAAAATTACGATCAATATTTTATTGTAATAAAAAAAAACAATACTTGTGGTAATAATAATAATAACAATTTAGCTATGACTTTCACTGCCATCTATTCAATAAAGCTCAAAACACTTTGAACGAAAGGGAAAATGTAAGCAAGGGAATATAGAAACCTGTCAGGGGTTAGGATTAGGGTTTGAGTCCCAGCTACACAATAAAAAGTCCATATTCAATTAAATCAAAGTTGATACAAATTTCAATTAGATAATTTATTATAATTTTTTATTTACTATATCTTTTTTCATTTGATCTAGATCAAATTAATTATTGCCTTGGCTATTTTTGACTCTAATAAAAAAATATAAACTACGTAAACTATAACAATTCAAAACATAAGATTAATAAAATACGAGAAAAAAAGTCACAAGTACTAATTTTGTTAATTTTCTCCCTCCGATTTWTTCTCTGTGTTTATAAAGATGCAATAATAAAATAATATGTAATGTATGTAAATATGTAATAATAAAATGTTTTTGCACTCTTACCAACTTATTTTTTTGCTACTTGTGGTATATCGCCTCYGATTTTAACCTTCTCTGTGTTTATAAGAAACATATAGTAATAAAATCTCTTTTCTCTATTTTGCGTATAAAAAAAGCTTTTTTCTATACCAAAACTGATGCTTTAATGAGCCATTTCAACACCGATTTGAGTGCTGAAATAGACTAGTACAATTTTCTTTTTAGAGGTTGGTAATTTTCAGCAGTTTTTGATCGATTTCTTTTTTTTTCATGTGGTGTGCATGAAATATTTGTAGTATTCAACAAAATTTTAAAAATACTTGAAATTTGACACTTTGRAAATCAAACTTTTAAACTTTGTGACATTTATTACCAACCAACCACAACCTTATTAGAACGAATGTTCCAAAATTTTGAAAAATTGATCTTTATGTCAAAAAAGTCATTTGCAGAAACTCGTTCTTTATAAAACTCGTTCCACAAAACTTGCCTTACGAAACGCGTTCTTTAATATACTATTTTGCATTCTTGCCAACTTAATTTTTTTTGCTGCTTGTGGTATCTTCTCTGTGTTTATAARAAATCAAAAGTTTTTTAAATATGTAGTAACAAAATGTATTTTTTGGACTCTTGCCAACTTATTTTTTTTTGWTACTTGTAGTATCTCGCCTCCCATTTTAGCCCTCTATGTTTATAAAAAAAGTAGAGGTTTTTAAATATGTGGTAATAAAATGTTTTATTCTTCGACACTGTCAAAATTTATGGTTCTCCCGTGTAAGGAAGTTTTGACAACTGTTTGGCATTTCTCAATACGAAACGTCAAATTATTTTTGACAGATTTAAAGCAAGTTTAAGCCTTGTTGACTCTAATTCGAAGAATAAAATGTTATATTCAACTCGTTTGAGTGTAAATCGGACGCTTTATTCCACCTCGTGGATGGTAAAAAATCCACTCGGTCAAATAAAGCGTCCGATTTACACTCAAACTCGTCAAATAAATAACTATTTTGCACTTGTGGTATATCTCCTCCTAAATTTTAACCTTCTCTGTGTTTATGAGAAACATGTAGTAACAAAATGTACTTTTTTTTTATTTTGCGCCTAAAAGAAAGCTTTTTTCGATACCGAAACTGATGTTTTAATGAACCATTTCAACACCGATTCGAGTGCTGAAATAGACTAGTACAATTTACTTTCTAGAGGTTGGTAATGGTTATTTTTAGCGGCGTTTTGCGCGATTTCCCTTTTTTCAGGTAATGTACATAAAATATTCATTGTTAATTCAACAAAATTTTAAAAAATACTTGAGACTAGACACTTTGAAATTCGAATTTTCAAACTTTGTGACATTTATTACCAACCAACCACAACCTTATTAGAGTTCCTAAATTTTGAAAAATTGGCCTTTATGTTAAAAAAGTGCGTAAAATGCACAAAATAGAAAAAATAGCATAAAAAACTCGTTTCATAAGTCATTTGTAGAAACTCTTTATAAAACTCGCACTTCGCTCCTCGTTTCATAAACCTAAATTCGTTCCACAAGACTTGTCTTATGAAACGCGTTCTTTAATATATTTACTATTTTGCACTCTTGCCAACTTAATCTTTTTTTTTGCTGTTTGTGGTATCTCGCCCCCGATTCTAGCCTTCTCTGAGTTTATAAGAAAACAAAAGTTTTTTAAACAGGTAGTAACAAAATGCATTTTTTGATTTTTTTGCACTCTTGCCAACTTAAATTTTTTCTTGCTACTTGTAGTATCTCGCTTCCGATTTTATCCCTATATATTCATAAGAAAGAAAAGGTTTTTTAAATATTTAGCAACAAAATGTATATTTTGCACTCTTGCCAACTGAAATATTTTTTTGCTACTTGTGGTATCTCGCCTTCCTCATCCCGTCTTAATTTATCCAAATCCCAGTTTCCCGTCTGTAGTGCATTGTTTGTGTGAGCGTTCGTGCAACCATTAGCTGTCACATTTGACAGAAGATGTTGAGTTTGTGTGTTGTTTCGGTAAAATCATCGTGTGAGAGAGACGGATAGAAAATGTGTAGCTCATTAATTCAGGCCCGTCTCCTTGAGTCTTACAGTTATTAACGACAGCCAATGAGGGCACACTGTCTATTTACCGCGGATCCTTTGTTTCACTTCCTGTGTGTGTGCCATCACCCTCCTCTTCTTCTTCTTAGAAGCCCTGAAGCTGAAGCTCCGGAGCCTAGATGAAGCTTCTCGCTCCGGTACCGGAGTCTTTTACGCTCCGTTTACAATCGCTAGATGAATTTCAACGCTACTTTGATAACTTTACGTTGACGTGATTCTATTAACTATCGATTGCAAACTGGAATTTTGTTAACTGGAGACAAAGTCGGAAGTGGTACTTTGACGGATTCGACTTAATGGAGCCATTAAGCGGTTTCAAGACGAGTTTCAAGCTCAAAAATACACAAAACTTCGAATAAAAAAATAATACAATGAAAATATGTCTACACAATAAACAAACATGTTTGATAACTACTAATTTTCGCCTTTCTATATTATTTTAGCAAAACTTACATCATATTTAGTCGTTTAATTCATCAATATTTTTCTCTACTATAGCAATACAAACTACTATGTGAAAAATATAGGTAATATTCTTTTAATCTATTATCAAAACATTATTATTTTGAGTAAGAACAGCATTTGTACCATCAAAATACAACGTACAGAGTGTTTCAAAAGTGACATTTCAACCACTAAAACTTGTAATTTTTAAGTCACCCTGTATTTTTATTATTTTTGTTTATACCTCATGTAAAAATAGTGTCTAATATGTTTTATTTAAATAGAGGGGCCGTTAACATGGAAAAAAAATGTGTCCAATTAAAAAAATCACAAAAATTCATGTACCTAATTCTCATGTAATTCCAACTTAATGTCAAATTAATTTCCGTGAATCTAACTTATTTTTTATAATTTCAAAATAATTCTTTTAAAAGATGTAAAAAATTCAAGGTAATTTTCAAAAAAAATTAATTATTTCTGAAAATTCCAAAAACAATTTTAATAATTCCAACAAGAATCCCAGTAATTCACAAATATGTCCTGTAATTTTAACGTAATTTTCGTAATTTCAGTCTAAATTAGTTCCTATAGTTCTGAGCAAATGAACTTAATTTAAAAAAAATACTCTGATAATAATTCTAATAATTCAAGGAATTAGAAAAAAAATCACCGAAATTATTTGATTTTAATAATTCCAAATAATTCTATAAGTAATTTCGTTTAAATTCCAAAAATTTGGACAACTAATTCCAAAATTAACGGCTCCTCTATTTTAATTTATTACAACACTTTGTTGATCTGTAATTTATTGCTACCAACATTGTAAAAATATGTAAAACAAAACGATTGAAACATCAGCTTGAATGCTTTAATAAAAAAATTATACAAAAAAGTATATACTAAAACTATATAATTAATCTATAATCAAAACATTATTATTTTACCAAAACTTACATTATGTTTAGTCGATTAGTCGTTTAATTCATCAATATTTTTCTCTACTATTGCAATACAAATTACTATGTGAAAAATATAGGTAATACTCTTAAATTAATCTATTATCAAAACATTATTATTTTGAGTAAGGACAGCATTTGTACCATCAAAATACAATTTATACTGATAAATAACGTACAGAGTGTTTCAAAAGTAACATTCCAACCACTAAAACTTGCCATTCTTGAGTCACCCTGTATTTTTATTATTTTTGTTTATACCTCACGTACAAATAGTGTCTAATATGTTTT
>NW_025401041.1:4902854-4906234 GCF_015345945.1 Tribolium madens
TCATTGCAATTACATAGTTTTCAGATTAATTCTTATAATAATTCCAAATTAATTCCTGTAATTCCAACTTCATGTAAAATTAATTTCCGTGAATCYAACTTAATTTTCATAATTTCAAAATAATTCTTTTAAAAGTTCTAAAAAATTTTTTTAGAACTTTAAAAAAAATATATTTCTGATAATTTCAAATATAGTTTCAATAATTCCAACAAAAATCCCAGTAATTCACAAATATGTCCTGTAATTTTAACTTAATTTTCGTAATTTCAAAATTTCAGTCTAAATTAGTTCCTATAGTTCTRAGCAAATCAACTTAATTAAAAAAAAATATTCTGATAATAATTCTAATAATTCAAGGTATTAGAAAAAAAAATCACCGAAATTATTTGATTTTAATAATTCCAAATAATTCTATAAGTAATTTCGTTTAAATTCCAAACCACTAATTCCAAAATTAACGGCTCCTCTATTTTAATTTATTACAACAATTTGTAGATCTGTCATTTATTGCCAACATTGTAAAAATATGTAAAACAAAACGATTAAAACATCAGCTTGAATGCTTTAATAAAAAAATATACAAAAAAGTATATACCTACTCTTAAATTAATCTATAATCAAAACATTATTATTTTGAGTAGGGACAACATTTGTACCATCAAAAAACATATTATACTGATAAATAAAGTACAGGGTGTTTCAAAAGCAACATTCTAACCACTACCTAAAACTTGTCACTTTTGAGTCAGCCTGTATTTTTATTATCATTGTTTATACCTATTTTTTTATTTTGATCGAGAGACCGTCAACCTGAAAAAAATGTGTACAACTAATTCCAATTTAAAGAAAAATTCAAAGAAATTCCTGTACCTACCTAATTCTCATAAACCATCGCAATTACATACGAGGTATGGAACCAAACGATTTTTGTTTAAACTATTTATTTTTTGAAAAAACTAATTGATGAGTGATAAAGTACTATAAAAATGTGATGATTTAACAAGAATAAAATTTTTCGATATTTCCTTTTGTTTTTGAGTTCTACAAAAAAATATTTTTTTTAAATGGCAACCCACTATAAAATCATTTTTCTCATAAAAGCTATACTTTAAAGATTACAACTATCTGCTTTATATTTAATTTTTTCAAAAAAATTTTTTCACATAAATTGCAATTTTGACAAAATCGCATAACTCAAAAACAAAACAAAATTTCTTTCTGAAAATATGATCACATTTTTTATATTACTTTAATTTATATTAATTATTATTTTCTTGAAGCAAATGATTAAAAATAAGACCGCTTGGTTCCATACTTTATATTCACCCTGTAGTTTTCAAATTAATTTCCATAATAATTCTAACTGTATGTCAAATTCGTAAATCTAACTTAATTTTCGTAATTTCGAAATACTATCTTTAATTCCAAAATATACTGAAACTTCAAAGTAATTTTCAAAAAAATTAATTATCACCGATATTTCAAAAAAGAATTTTAATAATTCCAACAAGAATCCAGTAATTCACAAATAATTCGTGTAATTCCAACTTAAGTTTCGTAATTTCAAAATAATTCCTTTTATTCAAAATTAATTCCGAAATTTCTAATCAATTCAACGTAATTGAAAAAATAACTCTGATTAGAAATTATACAAAAATTTACCGAAATTAGTTGATTTTAATAATTCCATAATTTGTACATAATTTGTACAACTAAGTCCGGAGTTAACTCGATTTTAATTAATTAATAACAACACTCTGTAGATCTGTCATTTATTGCTACCAACATTGTAAAAATATGTGTAAAAAAATCAGCTTGAATGCTTTCATGGTGTTGTAACCTCAAATTTGTGATTATTCGTTAATTTAAATTTGATAAATTATTTCGAAATGATGTTTAGTCACTTACAATCTTTTAATTTTCATTTAATTACTAATTATTTTTTTTCTGGCTACACTTTATGATATTGCTACTAATGCATAAAATAATAAGTTGTGATTTTTATTAAATTAATTTAAATTATTAATTAATCAATATAATTAGTAATTAAAATTGCTATTTAGTATCTGAAACTTGTCTTACAAACTTGGCGATTTTTTGCTCATACCTATAAAAAATAATGTATTCCCCTCGTGTGACAATAAATTTAAGTAGTTATAAATGTGATAGAATAGTTCAAAAACAGCATTTCGTATTTTTTTTATTTTACCATAACATCCCACCGTCGATAAAACAATAATCTGTATAATTTATTCGACTTTCCCTCTCTGGCATAAAAATCCCTCTCAAGTTAACCGTTCCTTTTAATTAAAAAACCTTATAATTAAAACCTCCCCTATAATCATTTCGTTTTGAAGAAATGAGCCTTCCCTCCCCTATAATTACCAACAATTTAAAATAAAATTTTGTCCGTTCGTTAGCTATAGTGAACCGCACTATTCCTCTCGACTTTGAGTTTCATCTTACAGTCGAGAGAATTGCAAATTTCTATCATGCAAGATTTAACTCGAGTGGAACCCTCTTATAACATCCAAGATGGCGTTTAGCTGACAGCCGATGCAAAGCAGGCGGTGGTGGTAACGTCAGTGTAATTTTCTTGGATGATGTCTCGACAAAGGACATATTCTTGCACACGAAGAAGGAGAGATCGAAGGGTCGAACATCTGCATCATTCATGACATACACACACACGACGAAATAATTACATGTTCTCGATTTCGTATAATTTGATGAAATTGAAAGCGAGACTGTATTATTACACATTTATTAAGAAGAAAAACCGACAATGTGTCATTTGGGGGCAATTAATGCTATTAGAATAGGTACTTATCTTTTTGCAAGGTTGGCAGCGAAGGCAATGACCGATAAAATGTCAAAATTTTTGATTTGTTTGTTTTCCGATGTCATTACTAATTAATCACTTTCTTTAATTAATTTTTCAACGCTTAAAAATATAAACGTTCAATAGTCACGGTCGTGTGACAATAAGAAAATAGGGAGAAACACAATCAATTATAAATTAGTATCGATAAAAATTAAAGTGACGCCGACTTGAAATTAGCTTAAATTTTAAATAATCAAATCAAATTTTGATAATTTACGATAAAACAGCAAGTTCGTATACAAACCATATTACTTAAACTTAATTTAAATTAATTAGAAATCAGTTGGCGTTCTTATAGTTTTTGATATTGGTACCGGCTGACAGCTTACAATTACCTACATAATAGAGATAATTAATTAATTTTCATTTTAATAGCAATATCAAATAAACGTCAAATAATAAAATTAATTATGTAATTAGAAATTAGCTAAAATAAAACAAATATTTAGTTAGGTATAAAGCCCCTATTAAAAATATAATTAGTTAATTAATTGTA
>NW_025401041.1:4908849-4927777 GCF_015345945.1 Tribolium madens
CAAAAAAAAAATTAAAATAAAAATCTTGCTTGAAACAAACACTCTGTAATTTCTTATTCTGCTAATGATTAAAAATTAATAATAACTAGGTACTATATTGTCTTGAAAGTAAGTTTTTTAGATTGATTTTAATAATTAAATACCTAACTACAATTTAAACTTGAAACTACTTTCATTATTTCTACCTAGTTTTTCTAGTTCTACATATATAGTTTTTATTATTAGGAACTAAAATACATAGCTATAGCCTCGGTTCCGCCTCGGCTAAACTTCTAAAAAAACCTATTTTAATTTTTTTTTAAACAATTTCAAATATTTTATGTAAATTATTACAAAAAGATTTCAATTAAAGTTTTTACAAATTAAATTAGAAAATAAATACTTAGCTTTGCCTCGGTTAGCTTTTTTATTTTCTATGCATAAACAAGAAAATACCTAGAATTTTTAAAACGCCCTCTTTTTCTTATTTATTTGGTCATCATCAAAAAATTTGATGCTTTGCCTTATTAATTTTTTTATGTATTTTTATAGAATAATTTTAATTTAAATTTGAAATTACTTATTTTTCTTTATTATCTTGTTTAAAATTTGTTATTGAGAAATAAAAAACCTAACTACTAGCCTCGGCTTCGCCTTGGCTAACTTGTATATCTGCTGTGCATATAGACAAATAAATATTTTTAAAAAAAAATTGAAAATCAAAATTTTGTCTAAAAAGAAAACTTTAAATTTCAAAAATCATTAAAAAATAATAACTACTATCGAATACTCGACTTTACCTTGGTAAATTTTTTAAATTAATTTTAATAAAAAGTAATTTTAAAATAATTATAACGAAGTATTTTAAGATTTTTTGAAACAGTATCAAATATCCTAATTATTGCAAGAAGATTTCAATTAAAGTAATTACAAATTAAATTAGAAAATACTCAGCTTTGTCTCGGTTACCTTTTTTATTTCCTATGCATATACAATTTTTGAAAAAAAAAGGAAAATAAAAATTTTGCTTAAAAAGAATACCTTAAATTTTGAAAACGCCCTTTATTTCTTATTTTGGTAATAATAAAAAAATAATCGGTTTTGCTTTAGTAAATTTTTTAAACTAATTTTTCTAGAGTACTTAATATTAATTTAAATTTGAAATTACTTATATTTCTTCTAGTTTAAAATTTGTTATTGAGAAATAAAAAACCTAACTACTAGCCTCGGCTAGACTTCTAAGACATCGACGTATTTTAAGATTTTTTAAAACAGTATCAAATATCTTAATTATTGCAATTAAAGTAATTACAAATTAAATTAAAAAATAAATACTCAGCTTTGCCTCGGTTAGCTTTTTTATTTCCTATGCACAAACAATTTTTGAAAAAAAAAGGAAAATAAAAATTTTGCTTAAAAAGAATACCTTAAATTTTAAAAACACCCTCTATTTTGGTAATAATGAAAAAATAATCGGCTTTGCCTTAGTCAATTTTTTAAACTAATTTTTATAGAGTACTTAATATTAATTTAAATCTGAAATTACTTATATTTCTTTTATTATCTACTATTTTTTTTATTAAGATATAAAAACCTTATTCTAGCCTCGGCTTCCTCTCGGCTAACTTTTATATCTGCTATGCAGACATATAAATAATTAAAAAAAATTGATAATAAAAGTTTTGTTTAAAAAAAAATTAATTTTTAAACAACCTGTATTTCTTATTCTGATAGTCATTAAAAAATGATAACTACTATCGAATACTCGGCTTTGCCTTGGTCAATTTTTTTAATTATTTTTAATAAGGAGTAATTTTAAAATAATCACAATTATTAAGATAGTTAGTTTACATTATGTATTGGAAATTAGAATACCTAACTACTCGGCTCCGCCTCGGCTAGACTTCTAAGACAGCGACGTATGTTTCAATTTTTTTGAAACAGTATCAAATATTTTAATTAAATTATTGCTAAGAGTTTTGAATTAAATAAATTTCCCAACTTCAGGAATAACTAATAAATTTCAATAAAACTCAAAATTTCAATTTAAATTAGAAGTTAAATTAGAAATTGCTGCTACTTTCTGACGAAATTTTGGTAAAATAATTTTTACTAAATAACAAAGTAAGTAGTTGCAAGTTTAGAAGCGACTTGAGACTTTTTTAAAACAATCTTAAATAATTTTAGAATAATTACGAATTAAATTAGAAAACACATATTTTCTGATTTTCACAATTATCAAAAAAAAAAAAGTACTAGCCCCGGCTTTGCCTTGGCAAACTTTTTAATTATCTATTATTTAGTTTTTTTTTGTATCTATTTTAACCTACGTTTAAAAATTTATAAAATCAATAGCTGAAACTTTAGAAATACTAACTTAATATGTTTTCTCCAAAATTTCATTTTTTACAAATTTACAAACTTTTTTAAGTTTAATTTGGTTTTGCAATCAAAATAATTTTAGCACACTATTTAAAAAGTTAAAATCATATCGTCAATAAAATTTATGATCAAAGTTGCTTGTGATTTGTATAATTTTTATTCTGTACATTATCCATTGCTGCCAACTTAATTTTAAAGTCGTAGGAAATAAAAAAAACCTATTGTGTCTCAGCCGCCAACTTGATATTTTCCACCGAAAATAGAAATTTTTCCACCCCCCTCGAGGGCGTATCTAGAAAATGGCGGTACTTCCTCCTTATATCACAAATATTTCCTTGTCTCATGCATATTTAACAGGTACCAGCTTCCTTCTCTATTCGCCGATGTCTCACTCCGTCTTAAAGACCCTCCCGTCGTCTCCGTCTCTCTCGCACTACCGCTTTAGATCTCTTTCTCTCTTAAAGGTGGAGGAGTTTTCTTTGTCTGCAGAACTGAGATTCGCCCATTTTATATTATATTGATTTAAGATGGCGGTGGAGCGGATTCGTACTTGTTTCCGCGGCACCCTACGATCATTCCATCTTTATTACCAAGGCGTAAGGCGAGCGCAAAAGCGAGATGAAAAATAAACACGCGCTGTAAAACATCAAGAAGGTTAAGGGTAGATTATTCAACCACGTTAAAGTTTTAGAATATATTAAAGCAGTAATCTCGAGTCACAGGAGTTGAATTTCCATGCTAAGTTAGATTAATACCTCGGAGAATTTACAATTTACGTGCCTATGTCATTATTTATGCCTGAAAGCTTCTTGAGAGATGTGTAATTTCAAACTTGACTCAACTAAGATTAGCGTCTGTGCGTGTATTCGAGCGAAAACTCCTTTCAAACACATGAACGAAAAAGATAAATATCGATCAAGACAGCGGTTTCCATAATAATGTGCTAGAACAAGCTAATGTAAATTTCCGCATCATTTTCCACGATTTTCGCCCTTAAATTCAGAGGAAAATTGGCTGAAATTTGCATAAAATTTTGCGAAATATGCTCCAAGTCTAAGATGTGTTGTCTTAACGAAAATGCACGGCCAACTTAATATAAGATATTTGCATTTATATTGAGTTATGGTAGAGTGTGTTCTATGCTACCAAGTAATAAGGCTAATATTAGTTTATCTGTGGCCGGTTTACTTTGGACATGTTGTATATTGCCCCAAGTTAGTGGCAATATTGTTTGTTTATTATCAAAGACTTGCGATAAGAAAATTGGAGATTGAAAAACGTCTTATCACATTTTTAGTTATTTTTAATCGAAAATTAGAACATTCTTAATAAAAAATTACGTTTTTAGGTAAAATTACATAAAAAGCAAAATATTTAAACTCTCCAAATACTACTTCAAAAATATTCTGAAACAATTTTTTAAACATTTAAATAAAAGAATAGAAGTTACTGGAAAAAATGGCTAGTAGCCATTTCACCTCCTAATAATAAAAATAGATTGTAGAATTTTTCTTCCAATATAAATAATACAGGGTGTTTTCTTAAAATTGTGATAAATTACAACCACAAGTTTTACATCGAAAAATAACACTTATAAACGACAGTTCTATAAAGCTTCGCTACAGATATACGGGGTGATAAAGTTTTATAATTAACATTAAAATCCTCCAAAACCACTTGAGTTATTTTTATAAAATTCTAAAAGCGCTTATACATTAGATAATTTTTAATTAACAGTTTTAAATAAAAAAATCGTAAATAATAAATACTTATCAATATTTTTTTTTCTTAATATTGCAAAAAATGCAAAAATAAAAATACGCACGCCACTCTTGACAGCAGAGATAAAGTAATTGCCGAGAAATAAGCCCTTTCAATGTCCCACTAAATTAAAAAAAAAATAACAAGTGGTTTCGTAAAAACAAAATTAATTTTTATCATAAAACCTTGTCACCCTGTGACGAAGCTTTAACGGATTATAGTTTATTTGACAAATTAATGTAATTTTTGATGTATAACTGTAATTAGCAGTTTTAAATAAAAAAAAATCGTAAATAATAAATACTTATCAATTTTTTTTTCTTAATGCAAAAAAATGCAAAAATAAAAATACGCACGCCACTCTTGACAGCAGAGATAAAGTAATTGCCGAGAAATAAGCCCTTTCAATATCTCACAAAACCACTAAATTTAAAAAAAGTAACAAGTGGTTTCGTTAAAACAAAATTAATTTTTATCATAAAACCTTGTCACTCTGTATATCCGAAACGAAGCTTTAACGGACTATAGTTTATTTGACAAATTAATGTAATTTTTGATGTAAAACATGTGGTTGCAATTTTACGCAATATTAAAAAACACCCTGTACCTATTTGTAATTATTTTAAATAAATGTCTCACAAAACTTTAAAATAATTACTTTAAAGTTATTTTTATGATAATTATTTAAACATCAAATACATTCTAAAAGAATTTCTAATCTAAAATATTTCAAACATAGAATTTGAATTTACTAAGTCAAGAACAACCGAGGCGCAGCCGAGAATATTAGTCATTTTATTTTCTAATAAGTAATAAAAACTAAGTAAAAAACATTTAATAATTTAATTTTTAATTTCTGTAATTGCGAATTTTAAGAATTATTCAAAAAACAAATAGGGTAAGTAAGGAAGAAATTAACTACATTTCGAAAAACCTGCTGTAAAATTATGACTTTTATTTCAAGTCAAACCATAAACAACTTATAAAATGACGCTTATCTCTTTTTTTCTTAATTTTTCCTGCATTTGTTTTTAGCTTCTTTTTTTGTATTTGTAACTTTTTTTTCAATGTCAATTGTAAACATGTTTTAAGCTCTAAAATACACGAAATTTCTAACAAAACACTAAAAAAACGAAACAAAAAAAATAAAACAATGAAATAATAATAAATAATAAAGTTAACATTAGGTCAACAAAAAAAAATGAACAGAAACGACTTTTTAGATTATCTTACCAAACATTTACACATTTATGTATTTAGTCGTTTGTTTCTTTACTTTATTACTATTTTTTTTAAAGACGCAGCAATACATATCTATTATGTACTTACAAAAATAAAAAGTTCAACAGTGTTTCAAAACTCGCGCCCCAAAAAAAAATTCCAGGTAAAATAAGATATCAGAAACATAGAAAAAGATGAAAAATGTTTAAAAAATTCTATCTGTTAAAAAATTTTGACATTTGACATTTTTTATGTATATTTAATGTTACTGATGATTTTGTATGTTTTTTCATAATTATTAAGAAAGGCTAGAAAAATTTTGCTAATAAAAGCCACAAATAACGTTAAATAATGTTACATTTTAGGATCAGTTTCCTTGTTTCTTCTAATAGTCTGTAGCAAAAAAAATTGGAAAATTATTTTTCCAACAAAAACAAATAGAGTCAAAGTAAATTTAAATCCTCATAACTTCAAATTTTTTATAGACTTTTTAACATTTTTTCCATATTTCTGGTATCTTACCTTTTCCCTGGGGCAGCCTGTATAATCAAAACGTTATTTCAAGCTTTTATCCCTTCAAAAAAATAATTGTACTAATAAAAGTAACATTCTCACTGCTTTATAAAATACAAGAATAGCTTGTTACTTTTGAGTCACCCTGTACATTTTCATTATTTGGTAAATTCTTAAAGAATGTGTTCTAAAAATTTTTGATCAAATTTTTGCCTAAAATACTTAATAATTTTGTATTTCACTATGAAAAATAGTTCTAGAAGAGTTCTAAGTTCTAAAGTCCAACTATCCCGAAATTTCCGAAATCACACATTTTGTAAACATTAAAGTTTATGAAACTTGACAATTTTTATATTTTTTTGTCTTAAAGTTTTTTATTGTTGCCAACTTAATTTCAAAATCGTAGGCAACTTTAATCAGAAATCTAATTAAATATTTCTAAATAATCAATAAAAAAAAAGAATTTTGAAATATCTACGCTGAAACATAAGGAAATAGGAAAACCTTTTTTATTATTTAACTTAATTATTAATTCTGGGAGTTTTGTTACTTAGATTATTGGTTTATAATTTGGTCAATTATCCAGTTTCCCGGCTGATCTCGCACCTAATCGATGCTGAAATCGTCCATTTCACGGCCTAGCGCCTGAAAAAGCCCTCAAAATCCGCAAAAAAGCTCCCGGCGATAAAAAGCTGTAAAAAGCTCGACAAACAAGTTAATTAAAAGCTCTTTTCCCCCATCCGACGATTAATTAATTGTTTGTCGAGCTCGTGTAAAAATCCGGCCCGATTACCGCAAACAACATTCCTGTTTTCCACTGTGTTTTCATTCACCGGACTATAAATCTCCGGTTAGTGTTGTCTCTCTCGCACTTGATGAAGGATTTTAGGTGTCGAAGGGAGACAACAGGTAATAATAAAACAGGCAAAAATGAAAGAATCCATACGCTGAAAGGCGCATGTGTGAAAGAATAAAAACGGGGCTCTTGATGAAGCTTTTTAATTTTTTTTTCAGAGCTTCATTCACGGTGTGATGAATGGGGTTGGTGGGTGTGGAAATGTGGGACCGGAAACGGTGGTGAGTTTATAAAAATGTTTATTTTATTGTGTTCCGATTTGATTAAAACTGATTGAAAAATTGTGATTTATTTCTGAAACTATTTCAAAATTTATTGGTAACAATTTTATTTATTTAGAAAAAATCTTTTCGTCCTTTTAGTTTTGATTAAATTGCAATAATGACAAACTATAACTAAGTTATGAAATTAGAGGCAGGAATTGAGAAATATAAAAGTTTTTTTTTATTTAGTTACTATTTTTAATCCTTAATTTCAATTTTGTTTTAAGATTTTGGTTTGTATAAAAAAATCTATATAATGTCTAGTAACTTTAAAACTTCAAAAACGTAAAATCTACCGAATAATTGTTAGATCTTTGTTTTTACATCTACGAAAAAAATCTTAAAACAATCTTAAAAAATAGAATATTAGAATAAGAATAAGTAGGCAGATAACAGAAAACTTTGTTGGAAGATTATGAAGTTTAAAGAACCTTAAAATATCAGAATCTTAAAACTCCAGAAGTTTAGGTAAATAAAGTCTTGCTAAACTTATATTACAGAATCTTGAAACAATAACGATTTAAAGATTGTGATCTTTACAAATTTAAAATGTTTAAATTTTAAATCTTAAATAACATTTTAAAATAAATATCTAATGAAATCTTGAAACCATAATTTTTGTGTATTTGTTTTTTTCATTAGAGTGAGTTGACAAGACAAGTGTTTCAAGATTTTGTTGAATATTGCAAATATTTAAAGATGGCCAGAATCTTGAAATTTAAAATAAAATTCTAAATTCTCTAAAACGAGAGATTAAATTTTTGATTAAAATAAAATAGACACGTTGCAAAATCTTAAACCATTAATGAAGTTTAAAACATTAGAATAATTAGTCTTAAAATTTATTCCTTAAATTTTTAATAAAATCTTAAAACTTAAAACTTGCAAATTAGTTTCGTTTTTCAAGGTGAGTCAACAATGAAAATTTTTGTTTAAAGATTTTGGAAATTCTAAATCTTGGAATTTAAACACTTTAAAATATTAGAATCTTAAAACCTCGGAAGCTTAGGTAAATAAAATCTACTTAAGATTAAATTACAAAATCTTGAAAAGTGTAGGTATTCTTTACAATTTTGAAAAGTTTAAATCTTGAATCTATTGAAATCATAATTTTTCTGAAGTTATTTCTTATTTTCTTAAGGTGAGTCAACAATATTAAACTTTGTTTCAAGATTTTGTTGAATATTGTAAATATTTTAAGATGGCTAGAATCTTGAAATTCCAAAGATGTATAAAATTTACAAAATCTCTAAAGCCAGAAATTGATTAAAATAAATAAACACAATACAAAATCTTGAAACGATAAATCTCTGCAATCTTCAATCTTTAATAATAAAATTCTGAACTAGAAATTTTATGAACTCATTAAAAACCTTAATAGATTGAAAGCTTTGCGATCTTGAAACGTTCATTTCTTAAATCTTGAATTTTGGAATAATAAAAAACTAGCACTACAATTTTGTGGATTTATTCCTCTTTTTTTCACGCACAGCCGACAAAAAATTCAGGATTTTTAAGATTTCATTATTTAAATCTTAAAAGTGTGAATATTTTTTCACAAACATGATGCACTTTGAAAAGACGAACCTACCCTAGCAATTACTCCAACCCTTATCGCCCCTTTCTGATCAAAATTCAGTCCTAAAACCACCCCCAACTGCAACTAGTGACTAAATCCACCTCTATTTTCAATAAAAATCAAAATTTTTGTCTTGGTGGTTTAATTTAACAGCCATAGGGGAGGTTCTTGCAAGGATTAGCGTAATATTCTCTCTCCGGTTGAGAGAGAGATCTTTCCCTTTTCGCCGTTTGTAAACTGGAACTTTGCCAATTTAAATGATAAAACGATACTATTAACTTAGTGGGGGAGAAATACAATAAATTATACAAGATTTTACCTAAGGTTAAGTTAGTGAATGTAATACAGGACGAAACCTAAACCATTAAATTTACGAACGCCATTATGCCCTTTAAGACTCTGCTATTAATGAAAACGGCCAACGTTGCAAATAAGGTACTAGACGCCGGAATTTAGAGCACACACAGGTTTTATGTGTTTTAGACCTAATTGAAGGGATACGAAACGACGAGGGAGAGGGATTTTAAACACAATCTGATTCTCAAATGAGAAATTGATTTTTTGCCACCGGATTTGACTAAGTTCATCATTTAAGAATAAAAATAGAAGATATAGATAGACCTTTTACAAAACAAACAGAATTGTTTTTTTAACAATTTTTTTTCTAAATCGATTCTGAGAAGAGAAGTGTAACTTTCTGTAGTTTTATTTATAAAAATGCTCAAAATGATGATCTCGTCTCAAAATTTGCTAAAAAACAGTTCTACAAAATAAAAATATTTATAATAAAAGGGTATAACAGAAAAAGCTCGGCTTAGCCTCGGCTAGTAACCAGTCTGTTTCGTTGTTTGTCTTATAATTAATCATTAGTTGTAATTTTTTTAATCAATCAATATACTATACATACCCATTTATAATAAAAAAATATAATACCTAATATAAGTAAAAAATATACAGGTAGATTCAGTTAAAACCAATCAGAAACATACTGGTAAAGCAAAAAAAATTACAGTTTTTTTCGATTAAGGCAAGATTCCAACTGAGAAAATTCAGTCGAATTATCCCAATTTTATCTATTTTTGTAATAAAATAATAGCATAAAATTGAATTAAACGTTTGTAGAACAATTGTTTTAAACTATTTTGTGTCTCTGATAAAAAATAATACAAAAATCATAACTGCTAGGCTCGGCTGCGCCTCGGCTAGCTTCTGCTATTGTGACAAACTAAAAATAAACAAGACATTATTTTATTCGATATACCTACAGAGTAGTTCAAAACTTTGTTACAAAAATTTAGTTTTTAATGTGTACGTAATTTTTGAGTCTTTCTGTGGATAGGTAGATAAACACTAAAATTTTCCAAAGTTCAAATAATGTTTGTTTTTTATTTTTTCCAGACTGAATCTTGAATTTTATTATGATTTTGGGACACAGAAAAAGTTTCTCAAAATTTGTGTCAAAATTAAAAATTAAAAAATTAAAAAAAAACACCAATAACAATCTTATGTTAAATTCGACAAAAAGACAATAGATAAAGCTTTTAGAAAATAAAAAATATTTATATTATACTTTTCTTTTTTGTTTTAACTTTAGTACTATAATAAAAGCTAGCCAAGGCAAATCCGAGCTGTCATTGCATTTTGGTCTCTTATTTATTTAACACAAAAACAATGTGGCTCAAGACAGTAACTTTTAAAAAGTACGAATTTTTTAATCATCCTGTAGACACTAAATTATTATTTTATTTAAAAAAATAGACAAAATTTCTAAACTTTAACGTTTTTATTTTTCCAAGACTAATTTTTTGTAAATCTTGACTTTTATTATCATTTTGACAACAAAATTGTAATTTCTTGCAGTTTGAGTCAAAATCGGTGTATTTTTTTACATGTTATTGTTAACAAAAGCACTAAAAATAACGACTTTATGTCAAAATAAAAACAAATATGATGTGTTTGCAATGTTTTTGTTATTTTAATTAAATACAGTAGAGTGTGATAGCCGAGGCTACAAGTTAGCGTACCGTGAGATCAAGGGTGGTCATGGATTTGAAAATAATTGTCGTAGATTATGTCATCGACGCTGTCAGTTGACAGAATTATTTCAAAAAGATGATATAAGCAACGACAGGCGTTTTCCATTCCATGACCACCCTTGATAAAGATTTTTTTTTTCTTTATTTACCAGAGATACAGTGGCAGTTATTAAAAATTTGAGTTAGTTTCTAAAGTACGCAATTTTTAAGTCATCCTGTATACAGGGTATTCGTTTTTCTCCACCATGGGAATCTCAGTTATTATAAGAGATACGAGGTCGGTTAAATTAAGGCAAAGTTGCACATTTTTATGCTGAACAATAATCTGAAAGAAAATTCAATGTGTCATTTTTAGTTTTAGAATTATTGAAAAAAAAAACGGAAATTTGTAATTTTCGTTTTTATTTTTTCAAGCGGAAACTAAAAGACCTAGACATTTTTAATTAGGACGTTCTTAAGGCACTTTTTTACAAGGAATCTAAATCTATCATTGTATTTTCCAAGGCGCTCTTAATATCATGGTCACAAAACTCAACTTTGGATTTTCTTATGGACGCCATATTTAATTTCTGTATTTTTTAAAAGTCTTTTTGTTTCTGATTACAACGATATATTACACGATATGATAAAATTTTACATGCTGATTAAAATTAGAAAAAAGCGTCTTTGCGAAAAGTGCTTTGGAAAAAACGCCCACAATTTTAATTAACAAACTAATTTTTGAAGGTGGTGCATTCGAGCATCTTTTATAACCTTGTGTTGTTTTCTTTTGCGAAAAATAAATTTTAGTTTATCACGTGTTCCTATTTCAAAACTCAAAAATTTATAAATTTCCAACAGATGAAATTTTAATGTTCAAACCGTTATAAATAAATATAGAGTTTTTTAAATATGTTTCCGCAATATCTTATAACTTTAATAAGCTATACAGGGTGCGCCAGAACTCGCGCCCCAGAGAAAAATGCCATATAAAGTCAGATACCAGGAACATGGAAAAAAAATATCTATAAAAATTTCGAAGTTATGAGGGTTTAAAGTTTGCACTTAGACTCTATTTATTTCTGTTAGAAAAATAATTTTCCAAGTTTTTTTGCTATAGGCTATTAAAAGGGGAAACAAGGAAGCTGTATCTTAAATTGTAATGTTATTTGTGGCTTTTATTGGCAAAATTTTTGTCCCTTTACTAAATAAATGTAAAAAAACGTATACAAGATCATCAGTATCCTTAAATAGATATAAAAAAATGTCAAATGTCAAAAAATAAATGTCAAATTTTTTGGACAGATAGAATTTTTTAAACATTTTTTTCATGTTCCTGGTATCTTACCTTACTTGAAAATTTTCTCTGGGGCTCGAGTTCTGGCGCACCTGTATTTCTCTATATTATCAAAAAAAATGTAAAAATAATTTTGGTGTTCCCTTAAGTAGGTAAGCTTGACGGAAATGTGACTAAATTCAACTGAACTGTCAAAATCTAGTTTATTAATTAAACTTGTTGGTGTTTTTTCCAAAGCACTCTTCGTAAAAACGCTTTTTTTAAATTTTGATCAACATGTAAAATTTGATCATATCGTGTGATACATCGTTGTAATCAAGAACAAAAAGACTATTCAAAAATACAGAAATCGAATATAGCGTCCATAAGAAAGTCCAAAGTTGTGTGTTGTAACTCTGATATCAAGAACGCCTTGGAAAATACCATGACAGATTTAGATTCCTTGTAAAAAAATGCCTCAAAAACGTATTAGTTTAAAACATCTAAGTTTTTTAGTTTTCGCTTGAAAAATAAAAACGAAAATTGCAAATTTCCATTTTTTCCAATAATTCAAAAACGCCACATTAAATTTTCTTTCAGATTATTGTTTAGCATAAAAATGTGCAACTTTGCCCTAATTGATTGTATCTCTTATAATAACTAAGATCTCCATGGTGGAGCTCGAAAAACGAAGACCCTAAAATTTCTAACTTTTTTCAAGACTTAATTTTTGGTAAATAAATCATCCAAAATTCTAATTTTTTTGAATATCTATAGAAATGGGTTTAGCCAGCCTCGCAATTTGTTTTCGTTTTCGTAAAAAAATTCGTCGTAAGCCTTCTAGATTTTTTCATAGCAAAATGGTCTTTATCGTCCCTTTGTATAAGACCCTCCTCGCACGGTTCGTCTGCAAAGTGTTAACTCAATATCCGCGTTGTCTTAAGTTTTCTATGTAATTTGCATGGAAGCCATTTTGAAAGCTCAGTGGAAGTGTGCGTTGAAGGGGGAGTCGTGTCCGGGGTAGGAGGTAAGAAAGAGACGGCCAGATATTTCCCTCTATAATATATCCCGTTTTTGGGGTGGCGGTGCGGTGGGTGGGTTCAGGGGTGGCTTTATTTTGGGGGAGAGAGAGCTCAGGTTCGCTCTAAGGAAATTACATAAACCTTAAGTAAGCGAGGCTGACGCGGCGGAGCGCGCGGGGCTGTCAGGGTGAAATTCCGAATATTATGATTAATTATGCGCCACCGCTTGCTTCGATACACTTTATTCGCACTGTGTATGTATATATATTGTAAACTGATAAGGTTGCCGACGCCATTTTGTAACTTGGAACGAAGAAAAACGACACCCTTATATGCCAGAAATGGTGAAATGATTGTTATCTAGATGCCGCAGGAAAGACGCAATTAATCGGGGAAGGAAACTTCAAAGAGATTGTTTGCGTAGATTAGGGTATTTTTAAGCCTTGAGAAATTAATTTTGAATCAACTGTTTAGTTCAATAAACAATAGTAATAATTTTACAATAAAAAAAAAGTAAAAACATCGATAAGATGTAAATTTGCAAACACATTAGAAATCAAATGTTTAATTGGTGGTAATTTTTGAAATTTCCTGTATGAGTTTTAGACAAAATTGTACTTGTTTTCAAACTACATCATGTTTGATTAAGTTTTCAAAATTTGTTATTAATATTTCTTTATTTTTTAAATAATTAGTTATTTTTTAAAAACATAACTGAGTCACTCTGTAGAATTAAAATTTAGGAAAAATAAATCAAATCAAAATGTGTATGTGTATGTGTATTTTTCACTTCTTGAATACGGATCTTAAATTTTTACCAATAAATTTAGAAAAAAAAAATTATTTAAAAAACCTACACCAAAATTATAGACTTAACGGTTGTCTTACATAAGACACTCTATACGTCTTTTTAATTTTTTAAACGTTATTTATTTAAGTTTTCTAACAAGATACAATAAATACAAAAATTATTGACTTTTAATAGAAACAAGAGTTAAGACGTTTTGCCTGAATCACTGCATTTTTTATACTTGTATTTCAATTTCATTGTTTCAACAATAGTAGTAATACCAGACATTTTACCTAAGACACCTTGTACATTTTCCATTTTCAATATTTTACAAATTTAGAAACAAGGTTTCTAACTTACAACATAAAAAGCATTATTTTTGATAAAACAGAACTGAGTCACCGAGTTACCCTGTAGATATATATAAAAATCAACCCATTGAATCAAAACAAAATAAACTTTTTCACTTCTCAAATATTTCAAATTTTTATCAATAAGTTAAAAAAAAAGTTTTTATTTATTCAAAAATTACATCAAAAGTAAAACAAGCAAAGGTCGTTTTACATGAGACACCCTATACGCCTTTTTCTAATTTTTTAAACGTCACCATTTTCCAACAAGATATAAAACATATAAGTAATATAAAAATTATTGACATTTAATAAAAACACGAGTTGAGATGTTTTTGCCTGAAACATTCTGTATTTTTTATACTTGTTTTTCAATTTCATTATTTCAACAAAAGTAGTAGTAATACCAAAGACATTTTACCTAAGACACCTTGTACATACATTTACCATTTACAATATTTTACACACTTAGAAACAAGGTTTGATTTATTTAGAAAATACGTCAAAAATACATATTTGATAAAACTAGCAGAGTCGTATTACGTGAGACACCCTCTATACGCTTTTTTTTCATAATTTAAATACAATTTATTTCAATTTTTTTAACAATACGCTTAGTAATAAATACAAAAACTGTTAGTATGAATAGTAGCAATAGTGTAACCTCGAGACGTCTTGCCAGAGAGACTCTGTATTATTTTTTGTACATGTATTTTATACAGTTTTTTTAATAAACTTAAAAGTAGTCGTATGTTTTTTATTCATAAAAAGATACATATTTGGCTGACAACTACGATACAAATAGCAAAAAAACGTCGTACCTGGGACATTTTTTAAGTCTTAAATATGTTTTGCAATTTTTTTTTTAATAAAATACAAACTAGTTATAACCATAATTTTTGTCAAGGTTTTAATTGGTTTTTCATCATAAACCATACTTTAACTTATTTATTTTAATTCAACCGGTTTTCATTTCGGTTGTAACCGATTGCGATTTTGTTTTTAGCCAAACTGGTTTTCGAATGAAACAAACTCAAACTGGTTTTAAAACAGTAAAATGACCATTTTGGACCACTTTTAGGTTTAAATTGTTTGTATTTTTTTATTTTAAAGTTTTTGAGAGCGTTGTGTTTGTAAAAAAGAGTCCATTAATATTGCATTTTATCAAAATTTATTTTTCTCCCACTTTTGAAAAACTTCTAATTAGAAAAACTCAATCTAAAATACTTTAAAAAAAGGCGTAGACAAAACACAAAAATACAATTTGTAACTTACTAAAATTTCTATAAAAAATATCATTGTTTTTTGTTATTTTTGCAACCATTTTTTCTACATTAATAAACACAACATAAAAATCGTTATTTTTGATAAAACTAAGCAGTTTTAACTGAGTCACCCTGTAGGTAAAAAATCAACCAATTAAAACAATTCAAGCTTTTTTCCAGGTCACATTAATTGACCCCTTCTCCATTTGTTAATTTCTCCAATTGATAAATCAACGATGTAAACACATTGAGCCATTTATCAATTAAAATGGCATTTGGGGTACTCATCCTGCTTGCATTCCTTGTTCCCGGAGCTTTCCCGGACATCAGAGTGGCCATCGGAAATTGCAGTAAGTTTCAAACTTTCAAAAAAAAAATTTTTAATTTTTTCTAGGTTATTACTGGTCTTTATACAAGGAAACAATTCCTTCAGATGCTTATCTAGGGGGTGTGACTCCTTCTGGCGAATTATTTTTCATTGCTCTCGTCCAATTAAAACTAATCAATGAGATTTTCGCTGGAATGCTTCTTGAAAAAACACAAACGACCCGAATTACGTCTTTAGGACTGACCAAAGAGATCAAAAATGACCCCTTTACTGTTGTTAACGTAAGTCTTATTCGACATATTTCTAATTAATTTCTTTTCAAAAATTGTAGATTTTGCGTTCGCAAGATCCAAAAGCTTTCAAATGGGTCAAAACAAAAAGTGAAGATTTGGCCCTTGTGAGCAATTTGGTCAACGGGGGCAAAGTTCTAGGTCAAGATTTATATATAGGAAGAATCATAAAAGACGGAGGATCACTACTAGGAAAGGTTTTTCCACACAAATTTATTTATCAGGGACTGTATGTGCCACAAGAGGGCGTTTTTGCACAGTTTATGGAGTATGAAGTTTTGACGTTTAATTGTGACTATAAGAGAAAAGGTCAACTAAGCGAGATGTAATTTTTATTTCTTAAACACACTGTAGAAGAAAAATGAAACACTATTTTAACTTAGTGCGAAACACCAGAAACGTGTTACCTGAAACACTCTGTGAATTTGGTTTTTTATTGAGTATTGTATTTTACTTCATTTATTTAACAGTGCCTTTAAAAACAAGAAAATATTTATAGTAAAAGTAAGAAAAAACAATGTTTCATCTGAATCACTCTGTAGGTACACTAATTTAAATTATTCAAACTGTATTTAGCAATTGTTATTTCAAACGTCCAAAAATCTACCTAATCTGAGACATTCTGTAAATTCGTTTTTTTATTTAGCATTAAATTTAAAAATTCATACAAGAAAGTATTCTCGCAAAAAAAAGAGAAAAAAACGTCTTCTTTCAATCACTCTGTATTTTCATTGAAATTATTCAAATGTGTTTTTAACTAAAAATTTTAAGTTTAATCGTAAAAACGACTAATAGTCAATTCAATTTGACATTCTTATGTGAATCACTCAGTACATTAGCTTAAATTATGTAAACTTGTTTTTTTTTCAACAATTTTCAAGTTTAATAATAAAAACGACTAAAATTCAATTTGAAATGTAATTTTTGAATTCTGTGGAAAAAAATATAAACAATAAAAACAAAAATAAAACATATTTTGTCTTGGCGTAAACAATCTACCATCCCAGAAACGTCTTACTTGAGACATTTTTTAAAGTCTTGATTTTTAATACTGTATTTAAGAGTAAATTTAAAAATTGTGGGTACAAGACTGATTTAAATTATTCAAATTTATTTTTCTTTGAGCAATTTTTATGTTTGATATTAAAACGTCTAAAATTCAATTCGAAACAACTTCTTTGGTGAAATTTCCCCTTTGTAAGCTTTGTTCCCTTCAAGAAACAGGTCTTGGAGAAGTGTGCGGACTTAATGACCCCATTTCTTGACCATAACTTGTATAGCCCAAAGGTTGGGGATCTCTAATGTTATTTTCCCTCAATGGGTTAACCTGTTCTTGAAGCGACTTCGATGAAATTGCATTAAAGTGTCCACAGGGCAAAGGGTTGAACCGCGTTTGGATGTCTTATTCACCCTTTCTGGAATTTCGAGATTTTATTTCTAGATACGTGAGAATTGTTACTCGTTGAACTTGTTTTTATTTATTATTCGTTGAATTGTAATTGAAATCGAAACTTTGACGAAACTAGATTTCATGAGAAACCTTCCAAGGGACAAAAAAGCTCTTTCAAACGGTCAAAAGGGATTTTGGTAATCTAGAGCTTACTTTAGTGTTTTATTTATTATTTTGTTTTAAAATCCTTATCTGATAAATAAATACAAAAAAAAAACAATTAAATACGACAACTAGGTACTAGCCTTGACTAGCTTTCTCTATTATATTTTTTTTTAATTACAATAAAACTTCATATTTTTTTATTTTAACAATTAACAATATTTTGAACTAATGTTAACTAATGTTTTAAATTTAGAACAATAGAAAAAACTAACCGAGGCGAAGCCGAGTTAATATGTGTTTGGTTATTTTACTAGAAGTATAGTGCGATCAAAAAGTCTTTCTATCAAGTAGGCGTTCTAGTTGAGAACGTATGTTGCATAGCAGTTCGTATGTTATCTAGATGTCATAAAATTATTTTAGTAAAATTAAAACATTGAGCTAATTAAATTGAATTATTCTATGAAACGTCTCAAAACAAACTAAAATAAGATTTTGTTCGTGTTTATTCATAAAAATCGTTCACCACGGTTTCCTGTCATAACTTACATAAAAATTATTTTGACATTTCTCATTTGTCATTGTGACATTTTATCTTCCACAGACATACGTTTTAAATTTCTACGCTTGCTTGATAAACAGACTTTTTGATCACACTGTATTATTTTAGCATCAAAGATACAATGCGGTACAAAATATTTAGAAGAAAAGTATATCATTTTTCAGTCACTCTGTAGACGTTTTACGTTATTTCATACTCCCAAATTTTTTTTTTTAAACATTAGGTGAACAAGTATAAAAGCAAGTGTGTTTTTTTTGCAGTTATCTGCTGCAAATAATTAATAAAATTTAGAGTGATATAAAAATGTGATCGTGTATTAAAAATAAAATTTTGTTTTGTTTTTAAATTATGAGTTTTTTTTCATAAAAAATAAATAATATGTAGATAATTGTAATCCTTATATCAAGGTCAGAAAAAAAAGTTTTATGGAAGATTGCTATTTGAAAAAATTAAACATTTCGCAAAACAAAACAAAATTTTATCATCAGTTTTTGCAAAAAATAAACAGTTCAAGCAAAAAACGTTTGGTTTCATGTGATTTTAGATGAGTCATCCTGTACAAAAAATTTTAGAATCTAAATTATGAACTATAATATATAATGTGATTCTTTTGATAAAACTCAAACAATTTTAGCTGATATTTATTCTATACACAGGGTGGTTCAAAAGTCTGGAAACGATTTTATTCGGGCGAAACTAAATTTTTTTGGCAAAAATATTTATAGGTGTGCAATGGCTATAAAAATGCTATTCAAAAAAAAATTAAATATTAATTAATTGTTTACACTTACGAGATATACATAGTAACAATTTTTTTTTAATGGAAACCTACCACAATTTGTATTTGTTTTTTTTTTTTAAACCTCACACTTTTTTGTTAAAACAATGTTTGACTTACAAAGATTAAAGAATTTTTTTGAGTAA
>NW_025401041.1:4927917-4954388 GCF_015345945.1 Tribolium madens
TATGCATTTTGTACTATATCATATCTTAGGATAGTCAAAATAAAACATTAACGAATCATTCTGTATACTAAAAAAATAGTTTCGTCTTGGCCAACTCTGATTTTTCTAAAACATTAAATGTAATATTGTCAAAGATGGAGTTTTAATTTCTAATTATAAGTTTCTAATTTTTAAATAACAACAAACAAGGTGGACATTTTTTAACACTCTGTAGAATAGTAGAATAATTAGACGTCAATGAATTTGTGTTTGTTTCAAACATTTCGTTATTTATACTCAAACAAAAGACGGTTTTTGCGTAAAAAAAAAGCATTTTTTAAGTTATTTTTCATGAAATTTAAAGAAAAGTATTAATTGCATCAAAAATTTGTACAATTCTTACTACAATTAAAAGAGATATTTTTCCTGTTTATTTTTTGCGTTAGAAATAACAATTTCTTTTAGGTTAAATTTTGTTGTCCATTATCGTGTCTATAGTGTGTAAATTGATCCGAGTTTCCTGTCGGAAGTTATTTGATGAAAATAGTAAAATTCGAGCCAAGATCGGTCTGATGTGAACTTGTAGTTTAACTGCAGATAACTCGAAGGATATGAAATGTTATATGCAAAGGATGAGGAAGTTTCAAATTAATTTCATTATAAAGTTGAGTAATTTAATCTGTCATGTGCCAAGAGTTGCTAAAGAAAAATCTTCCTTAACATCGTTCCCCTCTCGCCCATCTCTAACCACTCTCTTATTTTTCCTCCAACTTTCCCAATTTAGTATAAATTTAATCAAAAACAGCACACACATATTATTAGAAATTCAATCTCGGGGAGCGAAACAAGCCTAAAGGAAAAGGGCTGCTTTAGTTAAACCCTCCCCTCTACCTTTGCAAAACCACTCCTTGGAAACCCTCGACTCTTCGCCCCGCTTAAAAATACCTATCTCAAGCCAAATTCGGCCTTACATGAAGAGACTCTTAAGTCATACGATAGTCAGCCTCAAAAGTGTAGATATAAGATGTGAACTACTTATATCTCATTGGTTAGTACAGTTACCTTGGTTACCACGGAAGAGGGGCGGGTCTTGCTTGACTATATCAATACCCTTAAACTTACATTTTTCAAAAAGGGGTGAGTTGCGACATTTGCAAAAATATACCCTAAATACAGGGAAATAAGGGCGGGAGGTTGGCACCATTGGCCATTTTTATTAAAACAGGTGACCAAATTGAATGAGGGGTCAGTGA
The DNA here is from genome assembly GCF_015345945.1 of Tribolium madens. Taxonomy (NCBI): domain Eukaryota; kingdom Metazoa; phylum Arthropoda; class Insecta; order Coleoptera; family Tenebrionidae; genus Tribolium; species Tribolium madens. Next base: position 4,929,150 of record NW_025401041.1, read on the forward strand.
ATTGGGGGTTGTTTCAAACTATATTACTAAACGTTGTTAGGTATTATTCTTACAAACACAAAAAAAATTCTAAAAACAGTCATTTTTTATTTAAATCAAGGCAAATATCTTTAAAAATGTCAATGTTCCATGAGACAATAAAATTATAGTAAAAAAAGTGAGTGAGTAAAGGGTCCAACCCTTGTAAAAAGTTCTCTTTTACATTAGCCAGGTGTTGAACCCCTGAATCGATAAAAAAGCGAGCTTTTAATTGACTTAAAGTTTCGCTACCGCCCAACAGATGTCGCGCTTTTAAAACATTGTAATAATTGACAATCAATATGACAAAATTCCAGTTTTATGTTTACTTTCAGAACTAATAATATCAATAAAAAACTAAAACTTATTTTACTTTAGTTTTAATTATGTATTTTTAAACAAAAAATTGTTTACTTTTAAGTCATCCTGTAATTAGCTTGTTTGTAAGTCTAATTAATAATGAAATGTTAAGAAAATAATCACTTTTTTATTTCTTCTACATTCTCCTCTGTTTTCTTTTCCGTTTTCTTTTCTTTTTTTTCACCTTTTAAATTTATCAATTAGTTACCGTTTCTAATAAATGGTCAAAAAACTCATTAATTAATGGAAAAACAAAAAGGAAGTGAATTCAGTATTAGCCCCAATTTACAAAAGTTTTTTTTTTACTTTTAAAACTTATTTTCCTGTTTTTTTTATGTTTAGAGTAAAAACAATGTAAGTGAAGCAAGTCGAATAAGCAAATACAAAGGCTCGGCTTCGCCTCGGTTACCTTACTTTTTAACGTTATTGAAAATTTGTCTAAAAAAATATTTTATATTTCTTATACAAAGTAGTTCAAAATTTACCTTTTTAAATTTTTTTGCAATTTTTGAGTCATTATTAAAAAATTACATTACAAAGTGATTAAATTGAAACTTTACTGTTGATAGTAATTATTAGTATTATAATCTCAAAAGTTTAAACAATCAATTAAAATTTTTTTTTTGCATCGCTCCTTTACAACCTTTAAACATTTATTAATTTATTTCCAAAAAAACTGGTAGTTTACTCCAAAAAAATTCTTTAATTCTTAAAAGTCAAACATTTTTTTAACAAAAAAGTGTAAGGTTTACAAAAAAAAATTGCACAGCAACAATTCTTGTAACAAACTCGTTGTCTAAAAAAAATGTGGTAGGTTTCCATTAAAAAAAATACTATGTTTATCTCGTAAGTATAAACAATTAATTAATATTCAAAATTTTTTTGAATAGTATTTTTATAGCCATTGCACACCTATAAATTTATTTGCCAAAAAATGTGATAGTTTCGCCAGAATAACCCTGTATGGTTATGGTAGACTTTAGACGAGTCACTCTGTACTTAATTAAAAAAATTGCACAATCTGCACATTTCATTACTATATTTTTTGTAGCTTTTAATTATTCAACAAAATAAATTTTTATTTGTTTTGTTATAACAAAAAAAAATAGGTACAGTTGATGACAAATTTAAAGTCTTAATTCAAACCAGTATGTTTATTAGAAAGGTATAGAAATAAATACGACAAAACGTATGTTTTTTATTTTTTATTTTGTATCTTTAAAAACAAGAAAAAAGTTTGAAAGGAGTGTTCACGTGTCCTTGACATTCATGTAGCAGTTTGCAACTCCTCCATCATTCTCCCCCTCCTTCCTAATCTCCAACTTCCCCAAATAAGACAACAATCCTTATCACACTTTTCCTCAATCTGGGTCCAAGAAATAGGAATTTTTTCTCAAGACTTGGAAAGAGAGACAATTAGAGTTGATAAATGATTTTCTTGTCCGCGCGCCCGCCGCCGCCATGAGGGGGTAAGAGGAGGACTACCTAACGGAAAAAGAGGGGCGATATTTCCGAAGGGAGAGGGCAGAGCGCCGTTTTCTCTCCGGGCATAAGAAATAAAAAGGGGAAGAATAATTTTTGTCTCGTTTTATCTTCTTGCGCCAGCATTTTATAAAATCGCCTTTGCGAGGGCTATTAATGTTTCTCGATCTCACTTTGTGCCTATTTCCTTTCTTTTTTGGTCGTATCGCTACGATGCGATGCTGCCACGACGGAAAAGCACTTTTTCATTTGCTTACTCTCGGACATGGATGGAAAATTCGACGGAAATTTATTATTATTGCGTCTGGATTCATTTGTTTCTTTGTTAGCAAAGTCGAGAAAATAATATTAAAAGGTCGAACTACATTAAATACACTTGCCTCGGCTTCGCCTCGGCTAGCACATTTACGTAAAATACAAAAAAATGTAAAGTTTCTTTCATTATTTTTATATTTTCTTTAAAAATGTTTAAAAAATTAAAACAAATGTAGGTATCTACAGAGAGTCTCACGTAAGACGACCCCTGTTGCTTTCATACAAAATAACATAGATTCGCACATATTCATTTATTTCTCATGTTATCAAAGTGGAGAAAATAATATTAATATCGTTATTACACAAAATGTAAAAATCAAAGAAAAATTTGTTTCATTATTTTATTATCCTTAAAAATTAAAAAAAATTAAATTAAAATTAATATGCGCTTTCCCTTTCTTATGTTTTGTTCACTTATTTGTTCTTATGCTCTGTCTCTTTCTTATTATGCTTTGCGTTCTTATTTGCTCTTATGCGCTCTCTCTCTCTTATTATACTTATTAGAACATGTGCATATGTTTTAAAGTTCGCGCTTGAATGCGGCCGCCATCTTTCGACATTTATTTGAATTTGTAAAAAATTGCTGATTTTTGCGGGGTTTGAACTCCGGACCTACCTGTTGGAAAGCGGGACCTTATGCCGCTAAGCCACCACCGCCGCCGACAGTCTCAATATTTTAATACAGGATGTTTCACGTAATTTTACGAGGCCTGCGCCTCGATACGAACTGGATTACAAATTTTGAAAAATTGGATAATTTTCTCTGGTTTGTTCACACTTTAAAAAATTACAAAGTTTTTAGTTAGTTAGTGATTAAGATAGAAAACTAGAATCATAATCATGCCGTCTCTTGATAGAACAAATGATAATTGTTTCTGAAAAACTGCAGTTTATGACTATTAATGAAATAGTGATTAGTTTGACAACTACTGTCATGGGTTTCCAAAAATTAAATACTTACAAGTGTATTTTTTGTATCCAGTGTTCTATGACTTTTGTATATTTGGGTGCGTATATTAGGCGCAAGCCTCGTAAAGTTGTGTGAAACACCCTGTATATTCATACACAAAATTTTTCAAAAATTTATTTCTGGCATTCTCGCTTATGTTTTTGTACTTTTCTAAATCTCTTAAAACCCCAAAAGTGCAAATGGTTCAACTTTGAAATAATAAATTTTTTCGAAATTTTGGGCGATTTTTGGACTCGGATCCGTTTATTGCTAATAACTTCGGAATTATTAACGCCAGTTTTTTATGTTTGGTACAGTTGGAAAGCAAATTTAATTTCTTATCATAGAGAAAAAAGATAATTGTCCTATGTTGAATAGTTATCCAGAAAATTGCTGATAAAGTCAAAAATATCCAAAATATTAATTTAACTATAACTTCTAAACTATCAAAAATTTTGAAATTTTCTCAACGCCCATCGATTTTTTTGGGACATTTTACATATGTCTACGTCAAAATAATATACAGTTTTGCGGTAATTTACAAAATAAGAAAAAGTAAAAATTTGTAAATCTTCTAAAAAGTTATGGCATCTAAAATAATTGTATACAAAATTCGAATTTGGTTGTTTCTAAAATATAATTTTATTAATCATAATTTAATTAATTTGACTATCACAACAAAATAATTTTGCTTAATTTTATTCTGGGAGGGGAGTATTTTCGAGGTTAAATCGCTGCGCCACTGTTGCTTTCATACAAAATAATAACATATGGATTCTCACATATTTATTTATTTATTATGTAATCAAAGTTGAGAAAATAATATTAAAAAATCAAACCATATTAATTACTAAACTCGGCTTCGCCTCGGCTAGAGCTTTTATACAAAGTGAAAAAATATTTGATATTTACAGAGAGTCTCAACCCTTCTTGCTTTCATACCAAACAAGATTTTTTTGTTGTATTTTGAATAAAATTGAATTCATTATTTTTACATTTTTCTTAACAATGTTTAAAGAAAATTAAAACCAATATAGGTATCTAGAGAAAGTCTCACGTAAGACGACTCTTGTAGCTTTCATACAAAATTACATGTATTCTCAAATATTCATTTATTATCAAAGTTGAAAAAATAGTATTAAAATGTCAAACTACATTAATTACATGCCTTGGCTAGAGTTTTTACACAAAATGTAAAAATCAGAGGTAAAATTTCTTGTTTCATTATTTTATTATCCTTAAAAAATAAAAAAATCAAATTAAAATTAATTAAAAAAGCTCTTATGCTTTTTATGCGGTTTCTTATGTTTTGTTCACTTATTTGTTCTTATGCTCTGTCTCTTTCTTATTATGCTTTGCGTTCTTATTTGCTCTTATGCGCTCTCTCTCTCTCTCTCTTCTTATACTTATTAGAACATGTGCACATGTTTTTAAATTCGCGCCCTTATGGGCTCGCCATCTTTTCACATTTATTTGAATTCATATATAGAATTTGAATTTGTGAAAAATTGCTGACTTTACCGGGACTTTACTCGGACCTACCTGCTGGAAAGCGGAACCTTATGCCGCTCAGCCACCATGCCGCCCGACAGTTTCTATGTTTTAATTCAAAATATTCATTCAAAAAAAAAATCAAAAATTTATTTCTTGCATACTCACTACGTATTTGTACTTTCCTAAGACTCTTAAACCCCCAAAAGAGCAAATGTTCAATTTTAAAATTTTTAATTTTCTCGATTTTTGTCGAAATTTTGAGCAATTTTCTGACTCGCATCCGTTTATTTCTAATAACTTCAGAATTATTAATGCTAATTCGTTAGGTTTGGTACCGTTGGAAAGCAAATTTAATTTTTTATTATATAAAAAAAGATAATTGTCCTACGTTAAATAGTTATCGAGAAAATAGCTGATAAAGTCAAAAATATCCAAAATATTAATGTAATTATAACTTCTAAACTATCAAAAATTTTGAAATTTTTTCAACGCCCATCGATTTCTTGGGACATTTTACATATGTCTACGTCAAAATAATATACCTTGAGGTACAGTTTTGCGGTAATTTACAAAATAAGAAAAAGTAAAAATTTGTAAACCTTCTAAAAAGTTATGGCATCTAAAATAATTGTATACAAAATTCGAATTTGGTTGTTTCTAAAATATAATTTTTGCCTAATTTTATTCTGGGAGGGGAGTATTTTCGAGGTTAAATCGCTGCGCCACTGTTGCTTTCATACAAAATAATAACATATGGATTCTCACATATTTATTTATTTATTATGTAATCAAAGTTGAGAAAATAATATTAAAAAATCAAACCATATTAATTACTAGACTCGGCTTCGCCTCGGCTAGAGCTTTTATACAAAGTGAAAAAATATTTGGTATTTACAGAGAGTCCTCAACCCTTCTTGCTTTCATACCAAACAACATTTTTTTTGTTGTACATATTTTGAATAAAAAAATTATTAAAAAATTGAAATACGTATATTTAAAAGTGAACAGAGTGTTTCAGGAAACAGGTCTCTGGTTTTATAATTGTACAAACGCTGTTGCTGTTTTTAAAAACTATAAAAATAAAAAAATTATTTTTAATTGTATATTTTTTGGTATTTTTTTAATATTTATTAAAAAATTTTGCTTGCGATGCAACAATTCGCGCAATTTAATTACGATGAAATACTTGTGGCATTCTGAGCGTAAAATGTAGCCTTTGAAAACGAAATAAAAGTAAAGAAGTAAATATTCATACAGAATACAAAGTAAATTCTCATTTTAAAATATTCCGTTTTAAATTTGTAGCAATAAAGACGGCCATTTCATTTTAATTTTTCATTTTAATTCAGTTTCGGCTCGGAGGCGTCTCGCTATTGGAGTGCTCTTTCTCGTCCATCATCACAAAAAGAAAAGCTTGGGTTTTTCTCAAGAAATAAGAAAGAGGGGAAAAAGTGCGCCGCTTTTCCCGGCTTTTACATGGAAATGCTTTGATTTTTATTTTTTCTTTAGATGCGCGAATCCGTAACTCAATCGTCCACTTGTTTTAATTTAAGTTTTTAATGAAAGCCCCTTGTACATTTCTTTAAGGGTGAAAATTCTCTTAAAAACTTTTAATAGAAACTCCGTTCGTTTCGTTCGCTTTTTCAATGAGTTGAATTTTAATTTTGTATATAATTGGAACTTGTTATTTCTTTGGCGAGACGAAGATAAAAACGAGAGATCCGAAAGAGACAGCGAATTTTAACGACGATCGATACAAGAGGTTTTTACCATTTTCTTATTTCCGATTTCCAGCTCAGGACACTCACTTTTTTAACACAAAGTCATCCCAATTACTTTCATTACCCAAAAAAGTAAAAAATCACCATTCAAATATGTGGGATTTATAAATTTTTAAAATTTGTTATTACATTTTATTTAAAAAAATTATGTACAGGGTGTCTCCGGGTAGGTGAAACGACTCTTGTGATAGAAAAAAAAATTTGCTTTAAATTTTCATTTTTTTGAGTTCAGCCATGCTTGGTCAAAGATTAATTTCTAACGTAATTTTAGTTTTGAAAAATCAAGTGTGCTTAAAAATTTTCAAAAAAAAAAACAATTTTTCTGAAGAGTATACGACAAAAAGATATTAAGAAAAAGGACACACTGTAGGTTTAAAAATACTTACAACATAAAAAGCATTATTTTTGATAAAACATAACTGAGTCACCCTGTAGGTATATATAAAAATCAAGCAATTGAATCAAATCTCTCGAATATATATTTCAAATTTTTATCAATAAGTTTAGAAAAAAAAATTATTTATTAAAAAAATACATTAAAAGTATAGATTTGGTAAAACTAGCAAAGGTCGTTTTACATGAGCACCATATACGCTTTTTTAAATTTTTTAAACGTTACTTTTTTCAATTTTTTAACAAGATACATATCCTAATAGAAATAAAAATTATTGACATTTAATAAAAACACGAGTTGAGACGTTTTGCCTGTAACACTCTCTAATTTTAATACATGTATTTCAATTTCATTATTTCAACGAAAGTAGTAGTAATACCAAAGACATTTTACCTAAGACACCTTGTACATTTTCCATTTATAATATTTTACAAACTTAGAAACAAGGTTTGATTTATTTAGAAAATACGTCAAAAATACATATTTGGTAAAACTAGCAGAGTCGTATTATGTGAGACACCCTCTATCGCTTTTTTTTTCATAATTTAAATACTATTTTATTTCAATATTTTTAACAATAGCTTAGTAGTAAATACAGAAACTGTTAGTATTTAATAGTAGCAATAGTGTAACCTCGAGACGTCTTGCCGGAAACACTCTGTATTGTTTTTTTATACATGTATTTTATACAGTTTTTTTTTAATAAACTTAAAAACAGTCGTATGGTTTTTATTCATAAAAAAATAATAAAATACATATTTGGCTAACAACTACGATACTAATAGCAAAAAAACGTCGTACCTGAGACACCCTATACATTTTTCTACGTCTTAAATATGTTTTGCAATTTTTTCTTAATAAAATGCAAACTAGTTATAAACCATTTTTGTCAATGTTTTAATTAGTTTATTTATTTTAATTCAACCGGTTTTAATTTCGGTTATAACCGACTGAGATTTTGTTCTTAGCCAAACTGGTTTTCAAATGAAACAAACTCAAACTGGTTTTTTTAACAATACGCTTAGTAATAAATATAAAAACTGTTAGTATTTATTAGTAGCAATAGTGTAAACTTGAGACGTCTTGCCGGAGACACTCTGTATTATTTTTTATACATGTATTTTATACAGTTTTTTTAATAAGCATAAAAACAGTTGTGTTTTTTATTCATAAAAAAAATAATAAAATACATATTTGGCTAACAACAACAATACTAATAGCAAGAAAACGTCGTACCTGGGACACCCTGTACATTTTTCTACGTTTTAGATACGTTTTGCAACCATAGTTATAAACCATTTTTGTCAAGGTTTTAATTAGTTTTTTGTTATAAACCATAATTTAACTTATTTTTTTAAAACTTAATCGGTTTTAATTTCGGTTTGCGACTTTGTTCTTAGCCAAACTGGTTATCGAATGAAACAAACTCAAACTGGTTTTAAAACAGTAAAATGACCATTTTGGGCCAGTTTTAGGTTTAAATCATTTGTATTTTTTCATTTTAAAGTTTTTGAGAGCGTTGTGTTTGTAAAAAAGCGTCCATTAATATTGCACTTTGTCAAAATTTAATTAAAAACTTGCTTAAAGAAAATTCCAATTAAACCGGTGAGTTTTATTAATGTAATGTCGTTCAACAATGACGTATTTTTCTCCCACTTTTGGAAAACTTTTAATTAGGAAAACTCAATCTAAAATACTTTAAGAGGGCGAATTCGGCAAGCCATCGAAAAGAGGGCGCGAACAAAAAACTTCCCTCTTCCAATAGCACACTCCCCCGCCTCCTCTTGTAATTAAACCCTTTGAAAAAAATGCTCGGAAAAAAAATTGATAATTTTCAAAACGCACCATTAAGTCGCTCACAAGGTAAAGAAATTAGCGAAATGAAGGCGGCGGTGGCGGCGTGGAGGCGGCGCAGAATAGATAAAAACTGTTCTCGACATTAAACTTTTACGACAGCAGAAGAAAACAAAAGAAAAGTGACACTTGGACAAAAGGTAGTTAAGGCTGTGTTTTGTTTGGGATAAAACAAAAGACGGACGTTCTCGGCAAAGAAATAAATGAATACCGGGATAAGGAGCGCGCGTTAAAAAGATATCACAAAAACACTATTTACATTCCCTCTTTTGTTTTGGAGAAATGGCATCATAAGGGAGAGAGAGAGGGAGGAGGAGGCAGAGGGATGGAAAAAATTTCGGTTACGAGAAATTCGAATTCATAAAATGGAATTAATTGGAATAATTGGTAAGTCATCTAATTACGGACATGGCAAGTAGTGCTATTTCACTCGAACGCCGTTCATTTCGCATTAGAAAGAAAGAGAAAAACGATCTGATTAGGGCCCTGTCGACGTTTTATTTCCACTCGAAGAATCAGAAATAATGAATAAAGAAATGTATCTCTCCGAATCGAGTATGCTGAATTTTTAATTAATTAATTCTAATTTGAAAAAATATTTGTTTCTAGTTTTTGAATAGTTTGGTTTTAACCAGATTAAAAGCTGCGATAAGCCGGTTTTAGCCGAATTTTAAACCGAATTTGTCTCACTTTTACAACACAACACTAAAAAAATCGTTTTTCAATAAAATAACAGTAAAATTTCACTAAAAACAATTTAAAGCAGCTTCAAATTGAAAAGAAAACAGTTAAAACGAGTTATTTTTAAAAAAAATATGATATATAGAACTGGTTAAAAACCGATGTTGATCGAAATAACATCCAAAAATTTTTTAAAATGGCCACAAAACAATTCGTTTTTGGTTTGTTCTAAATCTTTAAATTTAAAACATTTTGAAATTTACTAAAATTGACAACAAATTGATTAATATTCTGTTCTTGTAAGCATTCTACCAAGTAAATTTGCGATCATAGAGATCAGTGATTTTAAAAGCAAATTTATTTAAAATTCTATTATCCTGATATAAAATAAACCAAATTTTTTAAATGGACCAACAAATTTATCAAAACTTTTCTTTACCCAATGTAAAATAGTCCACTTGTTCCAAATCTATAATTAGTTTTTTCACAAAACTGATAATTTTTGAGATATTGATCGATAGATAAAATGTAAACAGTTTAAACCAATTTTCAAAAAAATAATTTGAATATTTATTGGGGCTACATTGACCAATAAATTTCTTCAAGACTAACTTTATTTGACGTAAAATTATTCGAGAATTCGAGAATTATTCGAGGATTTCTGATATTCAGCAATTTTTCTTGGCCTAATTTGACAACAATTATTTTTGAATTTAAGTTTGTTTGACGTAAAAAAGCCAAATTTTTAAATCTGTAATTATTTTTTTCACACAAATGATAGTTTACCAAATATTGATCAAAAAATAATCAATCTTAATAGCCTAAATTCAAATAGCCATAAAAATACAAAAATTTTCCTAGGTCAAATTTGCTAACAAGGTTATTTAAACTTTTCTTATTCTGATGTAAAATCAACAATTTTTTTGCAAATCAGATAGTGTGAGTTTTCGACACATTTCTACACAACACTTTCGTTATCAGTTTTTAGTAAAAATACTTAAACGTGGCTGATTTTACCTTAAATAACAAATTCTATTTTTTTTTCTTTTGCCAAATGGACTAACAAATTTATTAAAACTTTTGTTTACCCAACGAAAAATGATCCACTTTAATTAGCTTTTTCACAAAACTAATAATTTTTGAGATATTGATCAATAGATAAAATGTAAACGGTTTAAACCAATTTTCAAAAATTTAATTTGAATATTTTTTGGGACTACATTGGCCAATAAATTTCTTTAAGACTAACTTTATTTAACGTAAAATTATTCAAAAATTTTAAATATAAATTTAGAGGATTTCTAAAATCCAGCAATTTTTTTTAGCCAAATTTGACAACAAATTTATGTGGATTTAAGTTTGTTTTACGTAAAAAAGGCCAATTTTTTTAAATCTGTAATTAGTTTTTTTACACAATTGATAGTTTACCAGATATTGATCAAAAAATAAGTATAACCAATCTTAATAGCCTAAATTCAAATAGCTACATAAATCAAAAATTTTTTTAGGCCAATTAGCTAACAAAGTAATTTAAATTTTTCTTATCCTGATGTAAAATCAACAATTTTTTGCAAATCAGATAGTGTGAGGTCTAGAAAGAGGCAAGCGGCAAAGCCGCGAGGCCCCTATAATTTCTACACAACATTTTTTAGTAAAATTATAGTTTTTTTTTAATATTGCTATACAACAGAGAATTTGATTTACCCAAATCTTAAACAATCAATAATAAACTACTTTTTCTAGCCAAATCTGACAACAAATTTATTTCAATTTAAGTTTGTCTAACATAAAAAATCCATTTTTTTTAATCTGAATATTTTTTTTCACACAATTGATAGTTTATCAGATATCGCTCTTAGCCCAAATTCAAATAACTACATAAATCAAAAAATTTTCGAGACCAAATTAGTTATCAAATTTATTCAAACTTTCATTATCCCGATGTAAAACAAGCTAAATTTTTTAAATTTGTAATTTATTTCTTCATACAACTGATACTTTTCATGTTATCGATTAATAAATAAACGAAACTGGTTTTAAGTACCCTAATTTTTTGAAATATTGCATCAAAGTAAAAACAAAGTTGGCAATTTTGAAAAATATAAACTAAATATAAATAAAAAAATATAATAATATACAGTGAGATCAAAAAGTCTATCTATCAAGCAATCGTAGAAATTTAAAACGTTTGTCTGTAGAAGATAAAATGTCACAATGACAAATGAGAAATGTCAAAATAATGTTTATGTAAATTATAACAGGAAACCGTGGTGAACGATTTTTATGAATAAACACCAACAAAATCTCATTTAAGGATATTTTGAGACGTTTCATAGAATAATTCAATTTAATTAGCTCAATGTTTCAATTTTTGTAAAATATTTTTTTGACATCTAGATAACATACAACCAGGACGTCTACTTGATAGAAAGACTTTTTGATCGCACTGTATAATAAAATATAATAATAATAATTTAATAATATATACAGTATGATGAAAAAAAGGCGCCCGTGTTAACCCACACGTTATAAGTGATCTTTTATTAAAGACGAATTCGAAGACCAAAATTGGATTTGTGCTCTTATCAGCAAGATAAAGACTTTCCTTTTTAGAAAACGGAAATCTATATAATTAACAGTTTTAAAATAATTTCATTGTTCAAGTCTAGATTTTGATACTGTTGACGGGGTTCCTAAAAAAAAAATGTGTAAAAAGTTTATTGAAATAAACTTTATTGAAGATGTTTGGATACCATTTCTTGGCTCCAAAGAAAATTTATCAATGTTGCAACATTGCAAATATCCTAGGATACAGAAAATGTCCAAGTAATATTCAATTATTGGAAATGGTAGCAACAAAAAAATCAATTTTSAATGTTGTTTGTTCTGTCAAATTTGAACGATTAAAGTCAAAAAGGTTWCCTAGATACGAAAAATACCTGAGTGAAATAGTTTTTTAGTAAAAGAAATATGTGCAATATTGCCGCTTTGTGCTGTTAGACAAACTGTTTAAATTTTAAAAAGAATCTTATTTAGACTATTTTTGGAATGATGGTCACAATGTTTCAATAAAAAAGAACACGCCTGTTTTTTTCATCACCCTGTATAAATAAAAAAATATAATAAGTCAATTTTTATATCTTCTGTCTCTATATTAGATTTGTACAGTGTTGCAAACTTAATTTTAGAGAAAAAAAAGGATCAAAACCTGTTATTGAATCAAATTTAAGGTTTCAAAAGTTAGTTAAAACCACTTTTTGAGTAGTTAAATAAAAACGAAAAGTGTCAATGTAAGTGTTTGTAACCCAATTTTAGGTTAATTCGCGTTTGATCCCCAACGCGTCATCCCTCGCCCATTAAGCTTTCCCACATTGAAGCATCTAATTACCACAAACACGTCCCTAAACCACCAACCGCGGTCATTACACGTCACCCGCGGTTTTAAATACCCCAAACAATGGTTGAAAAAGGTGGAGGAAAAAAAATCATCAGCATTGACCGTTAACCCTCTCATCGGTCGGATGTTGACGCGAGCCTCCGAATAACAAATTATTTTAATGTCTGGATACAAATTGCACTCAGCATTGCATTATTCCTCCTGAATAGCGATCCATTAGTCTTAGAATAAGAAACCGGGATGGAGAGGAGACAGGAGGAAAAAAAACGCATCCAGGGCCGACTTAAAACGAGGGCGAATAAATGAAAATGGCTAATTTACATTCCCTTGTCCTTTCTTTTCTAAACAGGACCCTCGCTGAAGAGATAAAGTGTATTTCTCTGATTATACTTTTAATCATTTTGGGTCTTTTTATCAGATTATTTTTCTTCTTGCCCCTCGAGGCTTCGAGAAGTTGAAATTAAAACGCTAATCGAAATTCTCGGTTGAGAAAAATCGGCCACGGCAAAAAATTAATGAGATCCTTGTTTTTATTGATTTTCCAGGGGAAATCGAGAGAGAATATTAAAAAGCTTTTCTTATTTTCTGTACAGCACGTTTAAAAACTTTTCAACTTGTTCCGAGATTAATTTCTCTACTCCGCCTGAAATTTCCTCTTCGATTTATTTCTTTGGAATTGAAATAAATTACCGGCTAAGCGAGGAACGGATTCTTTTTCGGATAATCAGACACTAGACGGCTGTTTGCACTACTAGACTAATATTTGCAACGAAATTCGAACGAAAAAACGTTTTTTTGGTTATTTATGGCCGAAAGGCGTTTGCATTTAACTTTCCTACAATTACTGTAAAAGTTGCTTTCACGCCTAAAAGTTTGTTCGGAGATTTCAGTCACGTGGGTTTTTAGAAAATTAAACAATTTGACCAAAAAGTTTTTCATTTTTATTTACAAAATTTAAATCTTTACTTTATTAAATCCTAAAGTGCCTAATTTGGTCAAGAAAAATTCTCCAAACCCAAATCAAAAATTCTATAATTTTTGAGCAAATTTGTTGGCTACTGTGACCCCAAAAAATATTCAAATTATTTTTTTGAAAAGTGATTTAAACCGCTTACATACCAATATCTCAAAAATTATCAGTTTTGTATAAAAACTAGTTATAGAATTAAACCATTTTAGGTTATAGGTAAATAAAAGTTTTAATAAATTTATTGGCCCATTTAGCCTAGAATTTTTTTTAATTTGTTGTTTAAGATTGGGATATCATTTGCATAAAGAAACACATTTAAAAAAAATGGTTTGTTTTACATCAGGATAATAAAAATTGAAATAAATTTGTTTGCTCGTTTGATCTAAAAAATGTTTGATTTTTTTGAGTATTTGATTTTATTCTAAGATCGATTATAATATTTTTGATCGATATCTGGTACTATCAATTGTAAGAAAAAACTAATTACAAATTTAAAAAATGTAGATTTTTTATGTAAGAAAAACTGAAATTCAAAAATAATTTGTTGTCAAATTTCGCCAAGAAAAATTTCTAAACATCGAAAAATTCTCTCTCCAAATTGAAATAAAAAATTCTCGAATAATTTTATGTTAAATAGACATACCTAAATTAACAAATTTGTTGTATAATGTGACTTCAAAAAATATTCAAATTAATTTTTTGAAAATTGGTTTAAACCGTTTGTATTTTATCTATTCAACAATATCTCAAAAATTATCAGCTATAAAAAAACTAATTACAGATTTGAAAAAAGTAAACCATCTTACGTTAGATAAACAAAAGTTTTAATAAATTTGTTAACCCATTTGGCCTAGAAAAAAATTTAAATTTGTTATTTAAGATTGAGATAAAATAACTCGAAAAGTATCAGTTGCAGAAAGAAACAAATTACACATTTAAAAAATTTAATTTGCTTTACACCAGAATAATAAAAATTCAAATAAATTTGATCACTCATTTCAGTTATATTATTTTTTGATCGATATCTTGTAAACTATTAATTACTGTGTAAAAAAAGTAATTACAGATTTGAAAAATTGAAATTCTTACGTAAAAACAATTAACAAAAAATTGTTCTCAAATTTACCCAAGAAAAATTTCTGAATTTCGAGAAATTCTCCAAATTTAAATTAAAAATTCTTGAATAAATTGAATTTGTTGGTTAATGTGACCCCAAAAAATATTGGAATTAATTTTTTGAAAATTGGTTTAAACTGCTTACATATCAATATCTCAAAAATTATCAGTTTTGTAAAAAAACTAATTACAGATTTCAAAAAAGTGAACTTTTTACGTTAGGTTAACTAAAGTTTTAATAAATTTATTAGCTCATTAGCCTTGTTTATTTATTAACTAATAACTCGAAAAATATCAAATTACATTTAATTACATTTAAAAAATTTGGTTTGGCCTTAAAAAATGTTGTGTGAAAAAACTAATTACAGATTTCAAAAAATGTCTTTTACAAAAGACAAACCTAAATTGAAATCAATTAATTTGTTGTCAAATTTGGCTAGGAAAAAATCAAACGAATTTTTTGAAAATTGATTTAAACCGCTTGCATTTTATGTATTAAAAATTATCAGTTTTTTAAAAAAACTAATTACAGTTTTCAAAAAAATGAACCATTTTACGTTAGATAAACAAAAGTTTCAATAAACTTGTTGACACATTTGGCCTAGAAAAAATTTTAAATTTGTTTTTAAACATTGAAATAAAATCAGCTTCGTTTATTTATTAACTAATACATAACTCGAAAAGTATCATTTGTACAATTTACAGAATTTAGTTTATTTTACATCAAGATAATAAAAAAATTTGTTGCCTAATTTGGCCTCGAAAAATATGTGAATGCAAAACCGGCTACACTCATTTATTGACCGATAACGTGAAAATTATTAATTTTAAGAAAATACTAGTGACAGATATGAAACTTTTCGAAGATTTTGTATTAGCAAAGCATTGTTTTACAGGTTTCTGTAAGTTTGGCCTTCAAAAAACAAATTTTTTTCAAGAAATGGAAAATTTTGGAAAAATTCCATCCCAAACAAACGTTATATCTTAAATCAACGAATTCATCATAACATATTTTTCCTCCCTTTTGTAATAAAGAAAGTTTAATCAGTCGTGATTTTTGCATGTCTCAGATACTTCAAAAGCACCCCTACTGTTTGCACCCCTTGCACTTGTTTCAATCCTCTTGGGTGTTTGTTCTTAAATCGAAATTAAACGCAAAGTTTCGCTTCTAATAGCAATCACCAATAAAAACACTTTAATCACAATCGATTATATTTGTTTATTTATATATTTTTTTTTGTAAAAAAAATGCAATTAATTTGATTGATAGTAATTAAAAGTTGTAATCAAGTTGTAAAATTTCCGATCATAGTAGGCAAGGTTTCACCCTTTGATCACCTCATCAATAAACATGCGTTTTTTCCCTTGATTATAGATGGCCGAAAAATCGAACTCCCCATCTCGCAATACTTTATTCACCCTTCTTTTAACTTAATTTTTATCCCCTCGATCCAGCCACCCCTCCACTCGGATGGAAATTTTTTCCCTTCATTCTTTTTACTTCGTCGTCCCTCTTTTTCTCCACCCTCTTGCGCCGTGATGCTGACTTTTTCTTATTGCGGGGTGGAAGGGGCGACTGTCAGAATCAGCGCTTGAAAAATGAGGGATATTTAAGAATACGGAGAAGGAAATTAAACTGTGATTTTTCAGATGGTATTTGAACGGGGGTGGCGAATTTGCATCGCGAGATATTCAACCCTCGAAACAATACAACGGTGGAGGAGTTTTTTCAAAGGGTGATGATGATGATTACGGCAATTTTGCACCCTTGAAAGAAAACAGAATTCAAGGAAATAACAAAAACTAATTTTATAATGAATGATCCACACACAATAATTATTTATTTTTTTATAAATTAATTAAAACTAAAAACATATTAAAATTAATGTTATCTGATGTAAAATCGTCCGAGGATTACAAAACTGTCACCAGTTTTCCTCTACGACTAATATTTTCCGAGATATCGGTTAAAACTCTTTACTACGACAATTTTTAAAAAATTGTAAATTAATTATTAATAAAATTTCATCTATTTAGCTTCATTAACAAAAATCGCTGTAAAGCCCAACACTCTTATATAAGATTGGACAACATAAAATTAGTGTTTTTTGAACGACCCAAATCTTAAATAACTAGGTAGTAATAAAATATTTTTCCTAACCAAACTTGACGACAAATTTATGTCAATTTAAGTTTGCCTTACTTAAAAAAACTTTTTTTTTAAATGTGTGATTTGTTTCTTTGTGCAACTGTTACTTTCCGAGTTATTAGTTAACTAATAAATAGACGTAGCGGATTTTACCCCAATCTTAGATAACAAATTCAAATTTTTTTCTAGGCCAAATGGACCAACAAATTTATTAAAATTTTTGTTTACCCAACGTAAAATGGTCTCCATTTTTAAATCTGTAATTAGATTTTTTAGAAAATCAATAATTTTTGAAATATTGCTCAACAGAGCAATGTAAGCGCGATTTAAACCAATTGAAAAAAAAATAATTTGAATATTTCTTGAGCCGTATTAGATAACAAATTTTCTCAAAACTACCTTTATTTAACGTAAAATTATTCGAGAATTGGATTTAAATTTAGAAATTTTCTAGAAATTAAAAAAAATTTCTTAACCAAATTTGATAACAAATTTGTTTGAATCTAAGTTTGTCTTATGTAAAAAAGTCCAAATTTTTCACACCGGTAATAAGTTTTTTTACATAATTGACAAATAATAATTTACCAGATATAACAAATCCAAATAGTCACATAAATCAAAAATTTTTTAGGCTAAATGAGTAAACAAATTTATTTAAACTTTTATTGTCCTAATGTAAAATAAACTAAATTTTTGAAATTTTCAATTTGTTTCTTTGTACAACTGATACTTTTCGAGTTGTTTAGTAAATAAATAAACAGCTGATTTTACCCCAATCTTAAACAACAAATTCAATTTTTTTCTGGGCCAAATGGGTTAACAAATTTATTAAAACTTTTGTTTACCTAACGTAAAATGGTCCCCTTTTTAAAATCAGTAATTAGATTTTTCACAAAACCAATAATTTTAGAGATATTGTTGTAATAGATAAGTAAATGTAAGCACGATTTAAACAAATTTTTAAAAAATTATTTTGAACATTTCTTGGGCAATATTAATTAACAAATTTGTTCAAAACTAACTTTATTTAACGTAAAATTATTCGAGAATTGGATTTAAATTTAGAAAATTTCTAGAAATTCAAAAATTTTTCTTGGCCAAATGTGACAACAAATTTATTTGAATCTAAGTTTCTTTTACGTTAAAAAATCTAAATTTTTCAAATCTGTAATTGGTTTTTTCACATAATTGATAATTTACCAGCTATCATTTAAAAAATAACAAAACCGATCTTTGAATAAATCCAAATAGCCACCTAAATCAAACATTTTTTTAGGTCAAATGAGCGAACAAATTTATTTAAACATTTATTATCCTGATGTAAAACAAACAATTTTTTTTCATTGTTTCTTTGGGCAACTGATACTTTACGAGTTATTTAGTTAAAAAAATAAACGTAGCTGATTTTACCCCAATCTTAAATAACAAATTAATTTTTTTTCTAAGCTAAATGAACCAACAAATTTATTAAAACTTTCGTTTACCTAACGTAAAATGGTCCCCTTTTTTTAAATCTGTAATTAGATTTTTTACAAAATCAATAATTTATGAGATATTACTCAATAGATAAGTAAATGTAAGGGCGATTTAAACCAGTTTTCAAAAAATTAATTTGGGTATTTCTTGGGCCATTTTAGTCAACAAATTTGTTCAAAACTAACTATATTCAACGTAAAATTATTCGAGAATTGGATTTAAATTTAGAAAATTTCTAGAAATTCTAAAATTTTTCTTGGCCAAATTTGACAACGAATTTATTTGAATCTAGTTTGTCTTACGTAAAAAGTCCAAATTTTTTAAATCTGTAATTAGTTTTTACTGAATTGATAGTTTACTAAAAAATAAGTATAACCAATCTCAGTTTAAATTCAAATAGCCAAACAAATCCAAGGCCAAATTAGACAACAAATTTATTTATTTTTTTTTATTTATTTTCTTTTTTTTCATTAAAAGAAAATGTGAACGGTTTAAGCAAAACAGAAAAAATAATCTGAAAATTTTTCATGGCCACATTGGTCAACAAATTTAGTCAAAGCCAACTTTGTCTAATGTAAAATTATCTGTTACGTGTTTTTATTTTATTCGTCTGCCATTACCCCAATTTCCGGCTGAAAGAAACCCAAAACTGCTATTTTTACCAAATAAATAAAGCCCTTTAAACCTCCTCGACTTCTTCGTCTCATTTAAAACAATCCTTTCCGTTTTCTGTGTCACAATATTTAAAGCCTTTCGAACCATTTACTCGAAAAAGCCCGACTTTGCAAAAACCTGCATCCCCAAACCCCACAAAAATAAAAATCAAAAAAATCATAAACCCTCCCTTGAAAATATAATTTATCTTTAAGTTTGTAAATTAAGAACGATATCACTCTTGTATTTAAAAGATATCCCGATTAGTCGTCGAGACAGAGACGAATTTATTTCTTTCTTCGTGTTTAAGAGTGAGAGAAAAATAAGAGTTGTGACTTGAAAATCGCTTAAAATCGGGTGTATTCAAGAAGAAACAATTTTGAAAAACGACTTTCTTTGTGTTTGTACCATTAAGGACTAATTGCCGGCGTTTTAATTTTAAAGTGTTGCGAGATAAGTTTTGACAATCTAGTGAATGGCCGCGTAATTTATTACGATCTCCATTAAAAAATGCTAAGATGGCCGCCACGCAATCAACTCTTGTAAATTCGCCCCTTTTTGACTCCCTCAAACACCCCCATTTATGCCCCTCTTTTATTCTTTCACCCTACTTTTGAACAAGGAACGAACGACCACTGAAACGCGAAAGTGCGAAAAAGATGCACGATTTTAATGTCCGATTGTACGAGAGACGAAGAAATTTCACTTTTTATCGATTTAGACAATTTTTAATCAAGTGACCGACACGACGACTAGATCACAACTAACAAGGGTCAAGCCGGGTAGGTCAGTAACACAACCCTTACGATAGGGTTGAGACTGGTCACGCGGGTATGCTAATTTTTTAGGGAGAGGTCAACAGATGGCCGGAAGGAAGGGACGATTCAGACAAATAAAGAAAATCCCTGCTCTAACACCATGAAAATTTGATGTTTTTTGAGAAAAATTCTCCTGATATAAAACTTAAAAATAAATCACAATTTCTTATCACCCTGTATATAGAAAGTAACATGTATTTTATCTCTACCGAGGCGCAGCCGAGCCGAGCCCTGCCGACTAATTTATAAGTAAAACATTTAAAATCTAGATCTAGAAATCATCTAAATTTTACAGTTACATTTTTTTAAATCGATTCAGCCACAATTTTTTAACACCTTGTATACGATGTATAAAAATGTGTTATAAATTTTCTCTTTGACTGTACAACATTAATTTAAATTCTGTTTAATAAAAAAAAAATTGGCTGTCAAAAAAAGTGCTAAATTGACGGTGAATCCGAGGGTAATAAATAACTACTTACTCATTTCAATGTTAAACAACAAAAAAATATTTTTTTAATTGTTGATGTCCATTAAGTCACTTCTCATAATAAAACGTAAAAATAATGTATATTGTTTTTTCACCCTGTATATAAAAAGTGACATTAATTTTGTCTTAAACTGT
Source organism: Tribolium madens (assembly GCF_015345945.1). Classification (NCBI taxonomy): domain Eukaryota; kingdom Metazoa; phylum Arthropoda; class Insecta; order Coleoptera; family Tenebrionidae; genus Tribolium; species Tribolium madens. Next base: position 4,949,683 of record NW_025401041.1, read on the forward strand.
ACATAAATGTAATTTTTGTTTTGTTTTTAACGAAACTTGTGTTTAATTTTTTAAGAAAATAAAAATCGTGCTAATTGACAAAAGACGGTAAATTCGAGTCTAATAAATAACTTTTCATTTGTCTAAATGTCTAATTTTATTAAAAAAAAGTTTTTTTTTTAATTCCTGACGTATAATAAGACAGCTTTGACCACAAAACGCAAAAATAATGGACAATTCTTTTCACCTTGCATACAAAAAATGATATTAACTTTGTCTCGAACTGTACACTTATATAATTTTTTAGTAAAACCAACTTTTTTAAATTTTTTAAGAAAAAAAAATGTGCTAATTGACAAAAGACTAGACGAAGTAAATCCGAGTCTAATAAATATCTTTTCATTTCTCTAAATATCTAATTTTATTAGAAATATTTTTTTTTATTCCTGACGTAAATTAATAAAACAGCTTTGATCACAAAACGCAAAAATAATGAGCAATTCTTTTCATCTCGCAGATTATAAAAAGTGATATTAATTTTGCCTGGAACTGTACATTTATGTAATTTTTGTTTTGTTGAAAAAAAAAACGTTTAGTAAAAATATTTTTTTTAATTTTTTTAAGAAAAAAATATTTGTGCTAATTGCTAAAACACTTGATGAGGCAAATCCGTGTCTAATAAATATTTATTCATTTGTCTAAATGTCTAATTTTATTAGAATAACATCAATTAAGAGAGTTCTGATAACGAAACGCAAAGATAATGTACAATTTTTTTCACCTTCTTTATATAATAAGTGACACTAAATTTTGTCTTAACTGTACATAATGTAATTTTTGTTTTGTTTTACAAAAGATATGTAAAACAAACTTTTTTATTAATTTTTAAGAAAAACAAGTTTGTGCTAATAAATCCGGGTTTAATAAATCATATCATTTGTCTAATTGTGTAATTTTATTAGAAAGTATTTTTTTTTAATTTTGAGGTCACTTAAGACAGCTCTGATAACAAAACGCAAAAATATTGTACAATTTTTTTCACCTTGTGTATATGAAATGACATTAATTTTGTCGTAAACTGTACGTATATGTAATTTTTGTTTTGTTTTAAAAAAACGTTTTTCATTTGTCTAAATGTCTATTTTTGGTGCCTAATTAAAATAGTTTTGATAACAAAACACAAAAATATTTTTTTGTCACCTTATATACACAATTTGTTTACATAATTGTAATTTTTTTTATTGTTATATAAGTTTAGTGAGAGAATTATTCTATTTTTAAGACGAAAACATGTAGTTGTTTACATAAAAGTCTAGACGAAGCGAAGGCGAAACTAGTAATTACTTTCCTAATAATCTTATTTTATTATTTTATTTGTATTTTTTATTTGTAATATTATATTATAAAAAACCGTTTTGAAAATTTTTGTATTGTTTTATAGGAATGTTTGATTTATTAGTTTATTTCTCAAAATTTAAAAACACAAATACCAAAAAATAATATAATTAGATTTAAGGTAGAAGCAAAGTTGACACAAATTTAAATTGTTTTCAGAATATTAAATATCATTTGTCTTCTTATGCAACATGACATTAACTATTCCCAAAACTGCATATAATAATTTACGACACAATCTTTTATTTGTCCTCTAAAAATGTTAAGTTCAAGGTGATTTAAATAATAACAAATTTTGGTACTAATTTCTTTACAGACTTAAAAGTCTGGTCCAACCAACTACAATTCTAAAGGAGATTTAAATAAGTTTCTTTTAATCATTTTTCTAATGATTTTTTTCGTTCATTTCTAATGGTAAATTGTAATTTTATGTGTAAACATCCATTCACTTTTAAATTAGTATTTTGAATGCAAATAGTTCTTATTTTAAGTTAAGAATATAAATGTTAATTGAACCACTCCTAATCAACATTTTCTTTCTATCTTCAAAATCACAAAAATGCACTCGCGAAATTTCACACTTTATACTTAGTTTTAGACCAGCTCCGCTTCAGGCACTCAAAAATCGGTTTATTTAGCATCACACTGTGTATAAAATCGCACAATGGGCCAACCACCCGGTCACCTCTTTACCTGAATGCGATCACCCTTTCCGGATGACCCCTAAAAATAAAAATGCTTCTCTTAACCGGTTTGACCAATTCCAAGGGGTTGATATTCTAAAGCTCATTTTTTTAAAACGCTGACCCTTCATTTGCATACTGGCCTGACCAGTGTGAGAAAATAATCCAACAATAGAGCCGCGGCCAACGGTTTTTCGCATTTGTTCGACTTCTCAATCAATTTTTTCATCGCTCAAACAGGAAACTGTAACGGGGGTGGAACGGTTCGCGACACGGCTACTACATACGCTACCCCACGCAAAACAAAATGGCGCCACAATACGGGTGCGATTCGAGAAAGTTAAACACAGCCGACTTTCTATAATAATAAAATTATTTTATTTCCCGGAAAAATAAAGGTGGCCTTGATTTAGCAATCTCGGCTTTCTCTCAAATGTCAATTTTAACAATCCAAGAAAAGTTATTGCGACATGTGTTGCAAATTATTTCACAAATACTTTTTTATTTTTCTATACTTCACATTTCCTGTGTTAACGTACCGATTTTTTATTTTTTTTAGTCTACTTACTTGCTTCCTTCCTGAAAAAACTATTGTTTTCATATTTATGGTAATTCACAAAACCTTTTACGATTTACGAATAATACAGCACATTTTTTATTAAAAAATACGTTGTAAATGACACGCATTTTTTCGAGGTTAATTAAAACCACAAGTCGAAAAAATTACTAATACGCACGCCACTGGTAAGAATAAAAATAAATTAATTGCCAAAAATTAAGCCCACAAATTCTGCAAAAAATTAAAATAACTCAAGTGATTTTGGAGAAACTAATGGATTTTAATTTTGAATATAAATTTTTATCACCCTGTATATTCGTAACAAAGTTTTTTTGTCAAATTAGTGTTATTTTTCGATGTATATTATGTGGTTGCAATTTTTTGCAATAATAAGAAAAGAAAGGTACAGTCATTGTAAAAAATACCGCTCGATTGTCGTATTAATTTTGCCCTACACTGTACCTACATTCATAATTATTTTCTTATATTGTTTTGAATGATAGTTGAATTAAATTAAATTAAATGCAAAAAATTTAGGAAGTCGTAAAAGTGCCAACAGTGTAGCCAACCATAGAAAAAATAATCACATATATAACATTTGAATTTTTAAATATAAATATTTGAAATAATTACGACTTTATTATACTTATTGCAAAAAAAGTGTTATAATTTTGCGTTATTAATAATTATCCTAATTACGAAAAAATTATATAAAATTTTAAAACATACAGATTTCACGTTTTAAAAATTTTTAATACAGTTTAATTACGTAACCTAAAAATAACAATAAAATTAATAATATTGAAAAACTTTTACTATTTTTAATTAGACTTAATTAATTAAGAAACCTAGTTTTCATTATGGGTTCAATAATTGAAATTTATTGAATTTTAAGTATTTTTATTAGAAACTATGATTCAAAATTTAAAAAAGTATTTTTAATAATTTTAATTTTGATGTAAAGTTAAGTTGGTACGAATGAAACATGTTTTTTCCAATTAGTCATTACGAATTAACTGCAGTGTAACAACAAATAAAAGATTCTCCATTTGGAATTTTTTCTCCATTTTGTGATAAAAACTGAAAAATTTGGAAAAACCCCCCGTGACCCCCACCACACAAGCCGACTCAAAACTATATGTCGACCGAAGGCGGCTTTGATTGTAACAATAGCCGGCGACAGAACCCGATAGAAACGCGTGTGTCTAGTGTTCAATTAATTCCAATTAATTAAAATTAATTAAAATAATGAGTCGTACGGAAGAAATTCTGCGTCTGATGCGCGAATCGGGTGAAATCAAATGGTGTCCTAGAGAAAAATCACAAATCGCTGATTTTTACAAAGAAAAAAATGTTTTCGTGACGGGCGCCACTGGATTTTTGGGAAAACTACTAGTGGAGAAATTGCTAAGGGCGTGTCCCGACTTGGGAACGATTTATATTCTCGTGAGACCGAAAAAAGGCGAAGATGAGCACAGCAGAGTGGATAAGTTGTTCAGCGATCCGGTAATTAATTATAATTAATTAGAAAAATCTGTTTTTTCTCATTTATTTTTTTTTTGTTACGACAATGACCGGCAGTTTTAACGTGTTTCAAATGTAAATATTTAAAATTTCTGACCTCTTCACTATAGTTAAAACAAACAAAAAGTATTACATATTTCAAGGGCACCCTCTGTTGGAGTAGAATTGTTAATTTATAATAATTATATTGACATGGACATTGTGAATAATACAAAAATTACAACTTTTGGTTGGTCACACTGAATTTCACAATAATTACTATCAAAAAATTATTACAAGTTTTAGCGATCGAGGCGTGGGCGAGTTTGCAATTTTGTTTCACTATATTATTTTACACATTTTAATTGAATTATTTGATTTTTTTTAATAATTAGTTAAATTCAAGTATGAATTACTTTATTATGCTCATCAAACAATAATTCGGTTATAATATAAAAATGTCATTATTTGTTAAAATACCAGGTGAATAAAAAGTATGGAACCAAACTTTTTTTGCTTAAACTATTTATTTTTTGAAAAAACTAATTAATGAGTGATAAAGTACTATAAAAATGTGATGATTTAAC